>NW_006986705.1:0-1777 GCF_000164805.1 Carlito syrichta
AATTTGCCACCAAGTAGCTGATTGTTCCCTTTCATGGATGGTGCCAGATTGGGTGCCTAACTTTGGTGTCTGGCTGGCAGGTTAGACATTTGGCAGTAGCAGGTACTAACTCAGTTTTGAGTGGTGAAAGCCCATGCTATTAGATCTGAGCATAGCATCCATCACTCCACCATGGGTGCTCCACTTATGAGACTGTTGTGCTATTGGTGGGAGGGATGACTCATGACAGAAAGTGGTATGTGCATTATGTCTAAGTGTTTAGTTCCTATGAGGGGAATGCTTTCTGGTGGGCATTAACATGCAGTACAATGATCTTCACTCTTGTACTTACTTTCATATGTTCATCCACATATCTCTTCCCCAGGCTGCCTATTTCCTTCCAGGCCCCTGGCCAACCAGCCAAGCCATTCATCACTACCTGTAAGTCATCATCCTTTCTTATATCAGGTCACTTACCCTTTCACACAAAGGGGATGACCAGTGGCACCACCTGAAATAATACCCATGGAGAGGATTTCTTCTAACTTGTGTTTGTAGGGGACATACTCAAGTAGGCTTTAGTGCAGCAGTAGTCCACTTTTGATCTCAACTCGTAGACCAATTTGATACATCCATAAATGAATCTTAACATTTTCTTCCTCTTTCATCTTGTCATTAGGTATTCTCATTTTTCCATAGCTATGAATTAAATGAGAGATCCGGCACATTAATAGTGAATGATGTGGGGATTCTGAGCTACATGTCCCTGATACTGCTTGTGCCATATCTCAGGTGGTTCCACTTAATGTAGTAACGTTATATAAGTGATTGAAGCTGGGCCCACTCAACCTATGACTTAGTAATCTGACAGAACCCAACTTCTGTCACTTTGTGACTCATGGCTAGGCATTTCCCCACCAGAGCACAGTAACATGCCAGGAGATGTTTTGGAAAGGTTTACAGTTCTTTACTAAAGATGGCACAACCTTGTTTCAGAATCTAAAAGTCTATGTCACAGCTCTCCTATTGGTGCTTGTCATAAACACCACAGGGCATCTTTTTGTCTCCCCACACCTCTGACAACAGGAAGTGACAGGGCTACTTTCATTGCAGACTGGACCTGCTGCCGACTTATTTCCTGTTCTGGGCCCCACGTTAAGCTAGCAGCATTTAATGCCAGCCAATACGTAGATCAGGGCAGTATTCCTGTGTGTGCAATATGTTGCCTTGAGAGTCCAGAGAGGCCTAAAAGTTCTGTACTTTATTCTTGGTGGCTGAAATTGTGAAATGCAGCATTTTTTTCTTTAGATAGAAGAGAATATTCTACATGCTTTGTACCACTGAACCCTAGATACATCGAGAGCATGTGGGATCTCTGATTCTTCATAAGCCCTTCATAGGGCTTATCTCCCACTCTTGTCTCACCAAGACTTCAAGTATGCTGTCTCTTCCTGCTCATCTACTTTAACATGATGTCACCAATGTGGTGGACCAAATGATGTTCTGCAGTATGTTCATTCGGTTCAGGTCCCTTTGCTTTACATTTGGATAACTTTAAGAAGAATTAAAAACCTTGGCATACACCTAGAAAAATATACTGTTAACCCTGCAAGCAAATGCAAACAGTTTATAATCCTTTCAGAGAGGATGGAAAATAATTCATTTACTGAATCAATGTCATGTCATACACTCAAAGCAGAAAGATCTCAAATTTGGCTCAGTAGCTGCAATTAGAGTACACTTGGTTGAATTTGTGATCATCCAGCATCATTCTGTAGTATTTGGGGAAATACAGGGG
>NW_006986706.1:0-2013 GCF_000164805.1 Carlito syrichta
AATGGCTGTCAGTGTCTACAGTACTCCCAGCACCCAGGGCAACATGTCTTCCCTTGAAGGGGACCCCCACAGTGCATCTCCATGTCCAAACTCCAACCCCATCTGCAAGTTTTCCCGCACTACTCTCTTCTAGTGTCCACCCCAATCTCTACACCCCCAAGTCAGTTGTCATCTGAATTATCTGTGGATGGTTCATGATGGGTCAGGGGACATTAAAGTTGAAGTGCACACAGGGTGATAGAACAACAACTAAGATACCAACTTAAGTGTATCCCCAATAATAATCTTGAAAAATTTTATGTCCAGAAACCGTATTGAAAATCATAAATAAAGAAATGGTCTATAGACATATGGACACCACTCTCAGAAAATGTGGTCTTTCTATTTTTGTCAGAATGACACCTAGATTTTTTGATAGAAAGACTGATAAGATCTAAGACATGTAATGTATATAAGATATAAATGTTTTATATAAAAGATATAAAGTGAGGTATAATGTACAAAGTGTTACTAATGTTGGTGTAGTAACAAGAACAAGGATTTTGAATCTGAAGATCTAGAGTTATGCCCCTCCTTGCCACTCACTCTGGGCAAATCACTTTATCCTCTGCTATGATCTAAATGTTTATGCTTCCCAAAAATTCATTTGTTAAATTCTAATCTCCAATGTGATATTATTAGGAGGTGGGGTCTTTGAGAGGTGATTAGGTCATGAGGGTGGAGCCCTCATGAATAGGATTAGTGCCCTTATAAAAAGGCCTCAAAGAACTGCATAGCCCTTTCTACCACGTGAGGATCCATGAGAAGACACCATCTATGAATCAGGAAGTGAGCCATCACCAGATGTCAAATCTGCCAGCACCTAGATTTTGGATTTCCCAGCCTCCAGAACTGTGAGAAATAAACTTCTATTGTTTTTATGCCATCTAGTATATGGCATTTTTGTTATAGCAGACCAAATGGACTAAAACACCCTCTTAATCTGTTTGTGCTCTTTAATATGAGATTATGAATATTTCCCCTACTTCATAAGGATGGTAGAATCAGATTAAATAATATATGTAAAATAGTGATGAATTCAAAAAGGGCTCAAAAAATAGTTTATGCTCATGTCTTCTATAATACCTTCTTAATTGTTATTTTGAAGTTCTGTTCAAATATTTAATATTTTTAATCCTTCCTTCTGTCCAGTCTTATCAAGAATATCATGAACATTTTGTCATGAACAAAACAAGTTTTTAAAAATATTTTTATTTGTTTTTGATCCATCTAAACACACAAACACACACACATACATAGATACATACATCATTCCCATGTACCATTTCCTTCCTAAGACAAACATCCCAGAGAATAGATAGGCATTGACCTTCACAACTCTTGGCAAAGGTTGTTGGGGAACATGGCCATGAACATTCAAAGTCCATCTCTTCCCAGTGCTTCTCCCGAGACCCCACCTGAAGTCTCACCAACCCTGAGAGCCCTCTTGAGTGACCTGGAACTCTGCAGTTTTGTCCCAACAGGTTTCCCTGAAGGTATTAAGGATCAGGTTTACTACATCAAGATCATGTAGCACATGGGTTTACTTCATTTCTTCTTGTTTCTCAATTGACACATCTGTTCTTTCAATGGATCATTATCCCAACTCATCATACATATGCATATATATGTATATATATATATAGCTAGAGAGAGAGAGAGTCTAGTAAGAGAAGTTTGTACATAACCATAATAGAGAGCAAAATATAATCAGGGCTACAAAAGAGATATGAAGTGTTTGTGGTATTTGGAGAAAGAAAAATGCACTTATTAAGCACTTTCTATTACTCAGGCATTGGAATTTATAGCAAAAGAGAGAAAATAGTATGTGTGTATATATACATATAATATGTTTATTATGTATATAATATAGTATATATATTTTCATTGAAAATTGATTAGCCCCCATTTTACAGGTGAGCAAGCCAGGTCTCACAGTAATTCAGGAACTTGCTCAGAGAGGGATCCCTGCCA
>NW_006986707.1:0-1855 GCF_000164805.1 Carlito syrichta
GTACATGTTTTCCATAGAGGTTGAACTAATTTATAATCTCACCAACAGTATATGAACATTCCCTTTTCTCAATAATCACGCCAACATGTGTTGTTCTTTGACTATTTAATAATAACCATTCTGACTGGTGTAAGATGGTATCTCATTGTAGTTTTAATTTTCAATTCTATGATGATTAGTGATGTCAAGCACTTGTTAATATGTTTGTTGGCTGCTCTCATTCATTGGATTTGAAAGTGAGATAGCGTGAACTTGTGATCTTGGAGGGAGAGCTTACTGAATATGAAGACATCATTGGCAAGGGATACATATAGGGGCATTGGGACCTGATCACAATATTTGAACTTTGGTCACATTGCCCCTAAACCAGCCCTGTCCTTGATTTTGTTTTTCTAGTTATGGTGCCTCGTTCTTTTTTCTATTAAAAGCAATCCAGGGCAGACTTTTTGTTACTGCACATGTCCTGAGTGATAGGATAGTTTTATGTTGGTGATTTTTTTTTCTCTAAGAAGTTCTTGAACCCAAAACTCAAGAAGAAACTCACATCTTGAAGTCTAGTACCTGGTCCAAGCTATGATCATGTCTTGCTCAATTTTCAGTCTTCTGGTCAATCTGGTCTTACAGCAGATCCAAGCTACATTAGGTGCCTCCCATGTTCAAATAGTTTTATGTCCCTTGTGACTTCAGTTTAGCATTTTACTTGAAGACTACATACGGTGATAATGGAAACCCTTTGGCCTGGTGTATTCTGAGCAGAAGTTCAGACTGTGTGATGCTGCATAGTCCAGTAAATGGACGTTTTTGTGACGTATATTGAGATGCCTGCTGACCACAAGTATGCAGAACTGAACCATTATGGTTTCTTAGAAATGACACAAAGTGTGTTCTCTCTGTCTCTGTCTCTCTCTTTAAGAGGAAGAGTTAAATGTAGCCTCCAGGTAAAAACCCTACTTTCTTTGAGCTCATTTTAAGGCCAGAGCAGGTGCACCTCTGTGCAATCCAGCCTTGTACAAGCACTTTGTGAGTGTGCCCCTTCAACCTCTAAGAATCAGTTTCAATTTGGGTTCAAGAAGATATGATAATAACGCTTCATAGTTGGACGGCACTTTACCAAACATTTGCAGGTCTAAAATCAGTCACAGGAAGCAGATGTTTGTGCCTTTGTTTTATAGATGACACTAGTGAAACTCAGAGAAGTTGAGGCTAGAAGACAGGCCGGATAACATCAAGTCCAGACTCCTGTTATCATTCACTATGGCTTTGAGCACTAAGAGACTCTGCAAATGCAAGCACAGCCATCTTTCTCCAGACCCAAGGGCCCATTTTGTCTTCTCCATGGGGAGGTGTTGGAGAAAATGACCACATTCTGTGCCTACCCTGTCCCTCCATCTTTTCTTTCCTTTGACTCTGTCTCTCTCACATCACTCCCAGCACAAGAATGTGCACACAGGCATTCCCAAGAGTGCACCTTTGCACGCACGCACACACACAAACTCTCACACACACACAAGGTCTCTCATTATACCACTCTCTTCGGACTAGCTCTGTTTGCAATTTGTGTTTCTAACAGGAACTTGCCAAAATCCTTCAACCAGTAAAGAGAATATTACAAGTTATTAACATTTTTGTCCATGAAAAAACACAAATTCATATAGAAAACTCTGTTTCTTCCTTTTGATGTGAAGAAAATAGAAGATAGTGATTGACTGCTTTAAGCCTATTAGAGTCTGTTATAGTTAATAAAATATGTCCATGTTTACTGTTATTTTGGAAAATGTGTAGGGCCGTACCAAATATTTTGTAGTAATTCCAAACTGACAAGAAAGTGAAGTCCCAAAGAATATTTTTTGTGAAA
>NW_006986708.1:0-1751 GCF_000164805.1 Carlito syrichta
TTCCAACAGGAAATCCAGAGGGCACAACATCAAGAAAGTGAAAAGACAACTCACAGAATGAGAGAAAAGTTGTGCAAATCATATATCTCACAAGGAACTTGTTTCTAAATAAATAACTCATACCTCAATATTAAAAAGACAACCAATATAAAAATAGGCAAAATACTTGAATAGACATTTCTCAAAAGATATACAGATGGTCAGTAAGCACATGAAAAGGTGTTCAACATCACTAGTCCTTGGGGAAATGCAAATTAAAACCACAGTGAGATTCCACTTCACATTCACTAGGATGGCTAAAATAATTTTTTAAAAGAGACAGATAATAACTAGTGTTGGTGAGGATGTGGATAAATCAGAACCCTCATACACTGCAGGTAGGATTGTATTAATAAAATGATGCAGCCACTGTGGCAAAGAACTTAGAAGTTCATCAAAAGGTTAAATCAAGTTTCTAAATGATCCAGCAATTCCACTCCTAGGTATATACACCCAAGAGAAACGAAACATATATCTACACACAAAAAAACATTTACACCAGTGTTCACAGGGGCATTATTCATAATACCTCCAAAGTAGAAACAATCAAAATGTCCACCAACTGATGAGTTTTTAAACAAAATGTAGCATATCCATAAAATGGAATAATATTCAACCATAAAAAGAAACTAAGTTCTGATATATGCCCCAACATAGATGAAAAAGCACTTGAAAGTGCTCTGCTAAATGAAAGGTGCCATTTGCAAAAGGCCATTTATAATTGCATTTATATGAAATGTCTAGAATAGGCAAATCTGTAGAGGCAGAAAGTAGATTAGTGGTTGCCAGGGAATATGGGGATTGGGAGAAATGGGGAACGACTGCTAACTGGTTCAGGGCTTCTTTTTGGGTGATGAATATATTCTAAAATTGATTATGGTGATGATTATACAATTCTGAATATACTAAAAACCACTGAATTGTATGCATTAAGTGGGTGAGTTGTATGACTTTTGAAATATAGCTCAACAACATTGTTATAAAAAAGTTGTTATTTAAAAAATTGTAATAAGACTGGGCACAGTGTCTCATGCCTGTAATCCCAGCGCTTTGGGAGGCCAAGGTGGGAGGACTGCCTAAGCCCAGGTGTTTGAGATCAGCCTAGGCAGCATAGCAAGACTTCATCTCTACAAAAAGTCAAAAAATTAGCTGAGCACGGTAATGTGAATCTTTAGTCCTGGTCACCTGGGAGGCTGAGGTGGGAGGATCACTTAAGCCCAGAAATTTAAGGCTGCAATGAGCTGTAATCATGCCACTGCCCTCCAGCCCAGGGAACGTAATAATACCCTATCTCTTTTTTAAAAAAGTTGTAATAAAATAAGAGATTGAGGTACCATAGATGGCTACATGTGTGTGTTAACTAAAAGTAAACATGTTTTGGGTGAGAACTTAGGGACCCTTCATAAGCTGTAGACACCAATTTTATGGCATCAGTATTGGTAGTACTGTAGTTTGGATGTCTATCTCCTTCATGTCATGTTGAAATTTGATCCCCGGTGTTGGAGGTGGGGTCTAGTGGGAGGTGTCTGGGTCATGGCTGGAGCTCCATCATGAAGAGATAATGCTTTCCTTGGGTGGAGGCGGGGGACAGTAAGTGAGTTCTCTTTTAGTTCTCACCCTATTAGTTCCCCTGAGAGTCGGCAGTTAAAAAGAGTCTGGTACCACCCCCCCAACTTGCTCCCTCTCTTGCCACGTAATCTCTGCACACACCA
>NW_006986709.1:0-1984 GCF_000164805.1 Carlito syrichta
AAAAAAAACAACCTCAGTTTCTTAGTCTAAGTCTCATACTTTGTACAAAATTAACTCAAAACGGGTCATAGATGTAAATGCAGATTGTAAAACTATAAACTTTTAGATAGAAGAAAACATAAGAGAAAATATTTGGAACCTAGCATTATGCAAAAGGTTTAGACATAAATAAAAGCAAGAGCCATACTAGGAAAAAAATGATAGACTTCATCAAAATAAAATATATTTGCTATGTGAATGACATTTTTAAGAAAATAAAAGACAAGCTACAGGCTAGATGAAAATATTTGCAAATTACATATCCCACAAAGGATTTGCATCCAGAATATATAAAGAACTCTCAAACCTCAACAATAAGAAGTCAAACAACCCAATTTAACAAAAAGGTCAAAAGACTTGAACAATAAAAAATACTGACTATACTAAGTGCTGACAAGAATGCAGAGCAACTAGAATTCTCATACATCCAGGTGAGGATACAAAATGGTACGGTTTCAATATCACCTAAGTTAGAGCAAGCTGAAGTTAAAATATGTTATGGATAAAGCTCAAAGGCAGCTTACTACAAAAAAAGATACCTGGGCCTAGAACCAGGGGGCTCAGATCTGATCTAAGCTCGACCATCAATCTACTGTGTAGCCCTGGGCAAGTTATTTGACCTTTTTGATACTCAGTTTCTCTCATTTGCAACAAGAACCTTACAATAGATTAGTCTTAAGACCTCTTCTAGCCAGTGGTCTAACTGTTAAACAGAATGAAGAAACAAGTCACAGACTGGCAAAGTATATTTGCAAATCACATATCTGAAGAACTTGAATCCAAAAATATATAAAGAACTCTTAAAATTCAGCAATAAAACAAACAACCCAATTCAAAAATAGGCAAAATATTTGGACATATGCGTAAAGAAGTTGGATATCAAATAAGAACATGAAAAGATGTTTAATATCTTTAGTCAATAGGAAAATTAAGTGAAAACCAAGATGAGACACCATGCACACCTACTAGAATAGCTAAAATTGGAAAGACTGAGCATACCAAAGTAGGGAGTAACTGGAACTCTCATACACTGCTGGGTGTAAATGTAAACTGCTACAACTACTTTGGAAAACAGTTTGACAGCTTCTTAAAAAGTTTAAACATGCACCTACTGCATTACTGACCCATTCTATTCTACACGATTACTCAAGAGAAATGAGAGCATATGCCCAGATGAAGACTTGTACACAAATATCTATAACAGCTTTCTTTGTAGCAGCCAAAAAGTAGAAATCACCCAAATGTCTGTCATCAGATGAATGCATAAATTGCAGTATGTCCATACAATGGAATACTACCCAGTAATAAAAAAGAACGAACTATTGATACATGTGACAACACAGATGACTCCCCCCAAAAAGTTATGCTGAATGAAAGAAAATGGGAAAAAGTACATACTGTATGATTCCGTATATATGAAATTCTAGAAAATGCAAACAAATCTATCGTGACAGAGTGACAGAAAAAAATCAGTTATTGCTTGGGATGGGAAGAAGCAATTACAAAGGCAGAAAAGAGGAAGAAATTACAAAGGAGCATGAGGAAACTTGATGGTGACAATGTTTGTCATCATGATGGTGGTGACAGTTTCATGGAGATAGATGAATAAATAGATAAGTAGATCAAAATACATCAAATTGTACACTGTAAATATGTAAACTTTATTGCATGACAATTATGCTTTAATAAGTGTTAATAAATAATTTTTAAAAATATTTAGGTAAATACAAATACCTCTTGGGGAACTGGAAATTCATATTACCAAAATAATTAGCCACAGATTACTTCCTAGAAGCAGGTTGGGGGGTGGTGGGTGGGAAACAAAACTGGAACACAGAGTCATCAGACAGTCATTACCTTAATCAAGTAGTCAGTGTCAGCATCGCTATTAGCAGGTCAACCAGATATTATGTGTCTTATGATATTAGATATAATAAGTTCCTTA
>NW_006986710.1:0-1531 GCF_000164805.1 Carlito syrichta
CTGTCCCAGATGAGAGGCTTTGAACCTCTGAAGTGGTCTTTGAGCATGCAGCCAGTCATTTTGGAACCTGCCTTCATCTCTGAGCAAAGCAGCAGGGCCTAAAACCTGACTGAATGGAGAGAGAAAGTCTCTCCTTCAAAACCCTTTGAAGCTGCTAGAAAAAAGTGCTGTAGTTCAGAATCAAAGTCCTAGACTTGTCCGGGAAAAGGAGAATGAGAGATAGTAATGGGGAAAGGGAGGTGAAAAGCCAGAAAGAGGGAAGGCCATGCTTGCAAATCAGAGCTGGATGAGTGTGGTCATTCCCAAGGAGGCCACATGAGTAGGAGGAAGTTTGAGACAACATGGGTCTGGAATACACAGGTTGGTTTAGCCTGGATCAAGAGGCCTGTGGTCTTGCGCAAAGTCTTATGGCCCCAAATAAGAAAAACAAATGGACAGTGTTTTCAAGAGAGCAAATATCTAAGCACCTGAGCTTCTGAACCTCAGGCATCCAGAAGACAGAGGGGAGGTTTATCTTTTCCAAACAACACACCTCACAGACAGTGCTGAGAGCTGGCTTAACCAAGGACACTGTGCCACAGGTAGACCAGGATGAACAGACTCTGAGACAGCATTAAGTGCCAGCAAATGAATCAATGAGGGGAGGAAAAGGGAAATGGCACCCACTCCCACCCACCACCCCCTTACTGGGAGCAGGTGGTCCCCAGCTCTGCAAAGCAGACAAAATCTACACAGGGTGATGGCTGGGAGTGATTCTCAGGATCTGACCAATTGTTTCTTTAGCAAAATAATGCCATCAAGATACAGCAAATTTTTTTTTCAGTTTTACTCCAGAGGAGTTCAAGCAAAGGGCACTGCAGGAAAAAGAGAACAAATAAAGATGATGCTCTGCTGTTGACCATAGTCTCGATCTGCATGAGCAGATGTGGCCAAAAATACCATCTGGTGACACCCACACCCCCACACCTCTGTGCACATGGTGGTGGGAGGAGGGAGGTGGTTCTGTTTTGAGGCTGAAGGGGAAGTTTTGGCTTCAGAAGACGTTCTCATTCATCATCGCTGCTGGGCAGCCCGTCTGTTTCCCAGTGTTGCTGCCCAGCCACCCACAGACCTGCCATATGGCTGAAAGTGGTGTTTTCAGGCATTGTTAAAACATGGCATCTACATGCCCATGGTGAAGTGGGCCCTCCCCAGTACAGTGGCACACCCTTTCCCCAACCCCAGGCAGAGACATTGCCAAGACCTGTCCATCTACTTTCTTAATATTTATAGAATCCCTCCAGTTCCCTCCATCCTCACCACCACTACCTTAACTCAGACCGTCATCATTTCTCCACTAAAATGATATAAAAACTCCATCTTATTTCTGCCTCTTGTCTTGCTCTCCTCTCAACCTCTAATAATAGTATTCCTTGCTTAAAACCTTTGGATATCTTCCTCTACCCTCAGGAGAAAATAGAAGTTATCTGGCAACATGTCACTTTAAAAGTAGCCCCTACTTTCTTGTGGAGCCTTGGTTCTTGCTAGTTGC
>NW_006986711.1:0-1431 GCF_000164805.1 Carlito syrichta
CTGTCATCCAGGCTGGAGTGCAGTGGCACAATCACGGCTCACTGCAGCCTTGACCTTTTGAGCTCAGACAATCAGACTCAGCCTCCTGAGTAGCTGCAAATACAGGCACATGCTACTCAGCTAATTTTTGTTATTTTTGTAGAGACGAGGTTTGCTGGTCTCAAACTCCTGGGCTCAAGTGATCCTCCCAACTCGGCCTCCCAAAGTGCTGGGATGACAGGAATGAGCCATCGTACCTGGCTTGTGTGTGTGTGTGTGTGTGTGTGTAAAAACCTCTATGGTTCTTTTTAAAGTAACCCTTACTGATTGCCTTTACCTTGATTATAAAAATAATATATGTTCTTGCAGAAAAACTTAAAAATACAGAGACATGAGCATAAGAAAATAAGAGTAACCCATAACCCTGCTATCCAAAGCTAACTCCCAAGAACACACCATCAGCATAATTGTGGGCTCAGTTTTTTTACATTTAATGGAATAGCAGGAATATTTCCCTGTGCCACTAACTAGCATTTGAAAATATATTTTTAAATGACTGCATAGATTGTCATCTTTTGGATACACCAAGATTTATGACACCATTCCTTTAATACTAACATTTAGATTATTTCAATTTTTTACTATTATACATAATATTGAGATTAATACTACTATCCGATTATTTTCAGTGGATAAAGTCTTAGGAGTGAGATGACTGAGCGTAACATTTCATAAGTATTAGAGGGTCCCATACACGCGAGCGCACACACACACACACACACACACACACACACACACACACACATATATAGACAAGTTACACACGCCCTGCAGAGTAGAGGTGGGATCTCCAAGCCCTTACCTCCTGAGAGAGCCAATCTGACCCTTCACTTTGCTACTGTCGTGTAGAATAATGGTAATAAGCTACGCAAGAGCAGAGATATAAATGCTGTGGAGAGCAGGCCAGAGGAAGAAACGCTGGTTACAGAGGAGGGAAAGAAAGGAATCAAGGCGCATCTGGTTTCATTTAGAATCTCTGGGATCTGGCACATCCTCTAGCACTAAGAAAGTGCTCATCGTGATTGCCAAAAAAAGGTGTGCAGTGTTTGGAGCTTGCACATGTGATGGAGGGAATGGAGGGAATGCACTAAATTGAGAGGGAAACAAACCCACCCCATATCTCTCCTGTAAACCAAGCCAGCCCTTCCCAGAACTTCACCACTGGCATCACATGTAACAGTACAGAGTGGCTAGCCCAAACTACCTGAGTTGGAATCCCAACTCCACCATGTACTAGTGTGTGACTTTAAAGTAGTCATTTTTAGAAAGAGATACAGCAGGACTAGTTTCCCAAAACAAAATTTATAAGGCCAGGACTTCACTGGCAAGATGGGATGTAGTAAGTAGATGGCCAAAGCCAGTGAGACCAGCTAAGATTAAGATGGTGCTGAA
>NW_006986712.1:0-1458 GCF_000164805.1 Carlito syrichta
CTAATTTTTTTTTATTATAGAGATGAGGTCTCACCAAGTTGCCTAGGCGGGTCTCGAACTCCTGATCTCAGGCAATCCTCTCGCCTTGGCCTCCCAAAGTGCTGGGATTATAGGCTTGAGCCACTGTGCCTGGCCTACATGCTTAACTTTATAAGAAACTACCTGTTTTCCATATCGGTTTGCTACTTTACACCATCGCCAGCAAGGTCTAGTTGTTTCACACACTCCACAATATTTAGTGCTACTAGCCTTTACAATTTTAGTCATTCTAGTGAGTGTATAACAGTATTTTATTGTAGTTTTAAAAAATGTTGAACAATTTTTCATGAGATTATTGGTCATTAATATTATCTTATGTCTGCTCAATTTTTTTGGTTTTTATATTGGGTTGTTATAAAATTCTGTTCAAAGGAAGTGAATAATTGGAACTAATAATTTAATTCAATTTATTTAACTGTTTAAATATTTTAGTGTAAATTCCACTTAGTAACTGGAGAATTCCCACATTGGGTTTTTGATCCACGGAAAGGTGGATATTATGACAGGAAGAAACGGATGTAGGCCCTCAGAACTCCCTTTCCTTCCAGGATAGTAAACCAAAAGCAATACTGTAACCCTGGGGGAACAGCAGAGATGAACAGTACCATAAAAGTCTTAAAAGGTACGGGATGGTGATTCTAGCTCATCCCCATTGAATTCTCCCTTTGGTCTATGCAGGAGGTGGACAGATCTTGGAGAGTGATTGTGGTTTATCAGCAACATAATAAAGTGGAAACTCTGATTAAAGCTCTTGTTCCAGATATTGTGACTTTGCTAGAGCAAGTCAATAAATCCTCTAATACCTGGTATAAAGCTGTTGATCTACAAAAACTCATTTTCTATCCTTATCAGTAAAAATAATAGGTTGATTGCTTTCACATGACAGGGGCAGCAGTACAGCCTCACAATTTTACCTCAAATCTGTGTTGACTTTTCTGTTCACTGCCATAACCATCTGGAGAGGTCCTGATCATCCTGATATACCACAGAATATCACATTAGTCCTTCACATTGATGGGCTTGTGCTTATTAACTCTAGTAAGGAAGGATCATCAGGCACCTTAGATGTGTTAGTGCATCCTCAAATTGTCTCCTGGCCAGCAGTATCCCCATCACCTGGGAACTTGTTAGACATACAAATTATCAGACCCTGTCACAGACCATATCTGCATAAAAAATTCCTGGTGTGGATGCAGAAATCTGGGTTTTGATAAGCCTTCTTGGTGATTTAGATGCATTGGAAGTTTGATAATCATCTTTAACTATACTATAGCTCTCAATGTCCTCAAAAATATAAGAGGGAACCACGGTGGGATGTGTAGTATAAAGCTTGAACTGTGCTCTGTTTGCCCCCAGATTCTTTGTCTGCCTGTCTCTACCCAGCTCTGTGTCCCAGGAGGCTGGTGCCTCTGGATGGCA
>NW_006986713.1:0-1442 GCF_000164805.1 Carlito syrichta
TCTTGTTTTCAGGGCTGGAGCTGCAAATGCTTTGAAAAGAAATTGGCCCAATGTACTAGGCACATTACTAATTCAGAAGTGGAATAAAAATCAGACTCCACATTATGAAAACAAATCTATAAGCACAGGGAACATCAATCTCAGGCTTTCTTTGCTAGTTATATTTAGGTTCATTTCTTTCTCGCTGTTATCGCACGCAAGCATATCCTGGGTTGGCTGAAATCTATTTTGCTTTCCTAACAAACTTCTACATCATCTCTCTATAAGATATTATTTTTCTTGAATTCAGACATGCCTTTGAGACCACACAAAACCACAAGACAATGGAAATGATACACTTTGACTGTAAGGAAGTTCTGATAGTTATTATTTGTGATTGAATTGAAAAATACACAGGAGCTAAAGTCACATAGAGAAATATTTAAAGAGGTACAAAGTACAAATTATTTAAAGATGTATAAAGCTCATTAGTAGTACGATTTCAACCTTTATAAATAATGCACATAAAAATTTAAGGCAATAATAAAAGAGTGATGAGTACCAGCTACATTTAAAGAATGTAGATTCTGTAGAATTGTTTCTCTTTAATCAAAAAGCTTGAAATGGTTCCCAATTTATCATACAAATTTTGTAAAGATATGATTGATTTCATTGTTTAAATTCAGCTTTATTGCTTCACAAAAAGTTCTCATAAATGATCCTGTATAATCATTTCCTTCTAAAGTAATATACTAATTAATTTCACTTAAATACATGTAAAAGAGATATATTTTGAAAAATGCGTCTCCCTTGCCATTTATTAATGTATTGAAAAAGTGTAAACCTTGAAACATTTAGCATTGAAAATATTCATTTTTGGTAATTTCTCAAGGGGGCAATTTATTAAACGAAAGGCTTTTAACATTAGCTAAAAGCAGCCCTGTAAATCACGAGTGTCATCAAACTGCTTCATCACTTCATTAATTTAAAAGATTATTATATGCGTAACTGACATAATTTTGAACAATGTTACATGGTTAATTTATTAATGTAGAAAAGCAGAAATGACACACTGACTTGATTTATTTTTGTAATTGTATAATTTTAGAACTTTTGCCTATGACTTTCAGTAACAGAAGAAATGATTCAGTGTCTCACTGGTAATTTTATCAAGGTCTCTTCCCTGCTAATGCTTTGCTAGTAGTAATGTCTTCTGGTCACTTAATTTTAAAATACATTTCTAATAGTGCAAGACAAAGCCATTAAAAAAACTACCTTTTCTAAAATCTAGTGGTCAAATATAGGATACATTCTTTCCTACAAAATTGATTATGAGGTTATAATTTTTAAAAACGTGTTTTGAGCTTTTTGGATGATATACTATTATTAAAGTATTATTGTTCTAATTACATATATTTTTAAATTACCTCTGCTTTAGAGTTTATAATAATCTCTTTTCTAAA
>NW_006986714.1:0-1077 GCF_000164805.1 Carlito syrichta
ATAATTTACATGAGGTACCCAGAGTAGTCAAATTCACAGAAATGTATAGAAAGTAGAATGGTGGCAGGAGCTGGGGAAAGAGAGAACGGGAAATTATTTAATGGATAAAGAGTTTTAGTTTCACAAGATGAAGAAAGTTCTGTGGATGGATGGGGGTGATGGTTGCATGACAATATGAATGTACTTAATGCCACTGAATGGTATACTTAAAATGGTAAATGTTATGTTATATTTATTTTACCACCAAAAAACTCCCCATGATTTTGAATGAATGATATTCCATCATGTGGAGATGATATTTGTTGTTGAACAATTTCTTTATTGCTGGACATTTGTGCTTCTTCCAATTTTTTGTTACCATAAAATACAGAGCAGTGAACATTGTTGCATAAACATTTTGGTTTCCATATCTTCTATTTCCCTAGGACAGTTTCCCAATGACAGAACTGCATCAAAGAACATGAATTATTTCAAAGCTATTGATGCATAATGTCAAAATGCTTTCCAGAAAGGTTTTACCAATTCACATTCCCAAGAGCAGTGTAGCAGAGTGACTTTGACATTGCACCCATCCCAAAATATTCTTTGACACTGCACTCATGCCAGGTAATTACAACAAAAAATAATAGCTTAGGGTTTTAACTTGCCCTAATTTGATTACTCCTGAGGTTGAGTAGTTTCCAAATGTTTATGACTAGTCTACGCTCATCATCTAATAACTGCCCCAATTATTTCAAATTAAAATGCAAACCCATAATCTAAGAAAGCTGCGAAGATAGGAGAAGACACACTTGGGAGAGCTCTGAAGGGGAAAGACACACTTGGGAGAGCTCTGAAAGGTGGGCTAGGAGTTTAATTTAATATTTGAGGATATGAAGAACAGTAAAGATTCAGGAGCAAGGGATTGACAGCAAATTCAGGGAAAATCTAAATAACTAGTGAAAGAGGAATAGCCATATTAATCAATTATGATTCATCGATTCGATAAAATGAATCCATTCACTAAAGCAGAATCTCCGGGAACAAGAATCCCGCACTGCTGAAGAACTTCCTAAGTGATTCTGATGTTCTTCCAGG
>NW_006986715.1:0-1280 GCF_000164805.1 Carlito syrichta
CATTCCATTGTGTTCCATTCCATTCCTATCCATTCCATTACTCTCCATTTCTATAGGTTTCACTCTATTCCATTCCTTTCCATTCATTCCTGTCAATACCATTCCATTCCATTCGATTCCATTCCTGTCCATTCCATTCCATTCCTCCACTTTCCATTTCTGTATTCCAGCTCTCCATTCCATTTATCTCCATTCTATCCCTCTCCAATCCATTCAATTCCAATCCATTCCTTTCCTTTCCATAACTCTTCATTTCACTCCATTCCACTCCTCTCCATTCCTTTCCACTGTATTTTATTGCATTCTGTTCCACTCCATTTTACGTAAATCATTGGCATTCCATTCCTCTCTATTCCTCTTTATTTCACACCATCCCAAAATGTTCCTTTCCATTCGATTCCCTAACATTCCAATCAATTCCAAGCAATTTCCCTCCATTCCATTCCTCTCCATTCCATTCCTCACCATTCCATTCCATTCCTCTATTCCATTGCATTCTTTCCATTCTAACCCATTTCTCTACATTCCATTCTATTCTATACCATTCCACTCCATTTCATTCCAGTCCAATCCCCTCCTCTCCATTCAGTTCCTCGTCATTCCATTCCATTCCTTTTCTTTCCTCTCCATTCCATTCCATTCCATTCCATTCTTCTCAATTCCATTTATTCTATTTCATTCTTTTCCATCACATGCCTCTAAATTCCATTTCATCCCTTTCCATTCCTTTTCATTCCTTTCATTCGATTTCTCGAATTTCCATTCAATCGTCTACCTACAATTCCTTTCTATTCCACTCTAATTCATTGCATTTCTGTAGATTCCTTTTCTCTCTATTCCATTCACCACCATTCCATTCCTTTGCATTCCATTAATCTCGATTCTATTACATTCCCCTCCAATTCATTCCATTCTACTCCATTCCATTTCACTCCATTCCATTCTTCTCTATTCCATTAATCTTCTTTCAATTCCATTACATTCCTCTGCATTCAATTCTCTTCTATTCCTTTCCAATTCTTTCTTCACCATTCAATTCCTATCCTTTCCATTCCATTTGTCTCCATTCTATTCCTCTTCTTTCCATTTCATTCCATTGCATTCCATTCCATTCCATTCCTCTCCATTCCTTTCCATTCCTTTCGGTTCCAATCCATTCCTGTTTATCCCATTCCTCTCCGCTTCAGTGCTTTCCACTCTCGTCCTTTCCATTCAATCCTCTCAATACCATGCCATTCCATTCGATTCCACTCCATTCCTCTCCTTTCTATTTCTTTCTA
>NW_006986716.1:0-818 GCF_000164805.1 Carlito syrichta
AAAAAAAAAAATACATAGATGCAAAATTCACGCAACTTTAAAACATAAAAGTCTGTATAAGTTTTGCCTTGGTCTCTGTCTTTGGTAGAGCATCTGAAGTATCAAATGAGAGGGACTGTAAGAAACTGAGCAAATCAAGGATGTATGACTTTACCTCCTGTGCCAAGCTTGAAGAAGTGCTTTGTAAATTTAACTACATCAGCACAGATAGAACAAGTGCCAACTGTAACATCACCTGTAATGGCAGTATTTTCACATTTTCTGATTCTGCTCCAACTACTCCCTGCTTTATTAAAAATACTGGGCCTAGTTCGGCATGGTGGCACACGCCTCTAGTCCCGGCTACTTGAGAGGCTGAGGCAGGACTGCTTGAGCCCAAAAGTTCAAGTCCAGCCTGAGCTACTTAGGGAGACCTCATCTCAAAAAAACAGGAAAAAAAACAAAAAACTCAGGTCTCCTTCATTCTCCTATGGCTTGCAAATTGTTAATATGCAGTGCAAAAACATTAGTTATGGCAGATGGCAAGGAAAGTGAACAGAAAATTGAGTATAGTGCTAAGTTCAAGTCTAATACTTTGTCTATTGGTCATGGTCTCATCTGTAAAATGGTGATACCACCACATACCTGAGTAAAGAATTAAAAGCAGTAAATGTAAAATGCCTGGACACTTACTGAAAGCTCAGTGAGGTGTAGCTATTAGTGGCTAGGTGAAGGGGAACACAAGATGATTAGAAATTCATGCCTCTTAACCATATGTGCAAACCTGAAAGAAAGGTTTAGAGATACAGACTGAGGAGCTATTCATATCACTCTAAAGA
>NW_006986717.1:0-972 GCF_000164805.1 Carlito syrichta
CTCATCTCTGCAAAAACTCATCAACTCACAGGAGCAGGGATACAGAAATGAAATCATATTGCTTTCATCCTCACCCTGCTTAAATTGTTTCTTGTTTTGTATTTTCTAGACCTTCATCTCTTTAGCAAGACAAAGCAGTTCCTAGGTGTTTCCAAAACCTTAAACATATATAACATTTTCTTCTTATGCATATTGCATCTGAGGGGAAATTGTAATCTGATTTCTGATGCTGCTTCTTGACAATTTCCATGCTCTTTCTCTATGAGGTTCTGCCAGTAACTGCCATTTTTATCTCAAATGAGAAACGACATTTATCAAAGAGCGATTATATCAGTTGCATATCAGTTGTCTCTTGTAACATGAACTGTGTCTATCAAAACTTAAGAAAAAAGCAAGAGGGTTTAACAAATGTCTCTATAATATTTGCTCATGGAGTTTTGTAAAAGTCTGTTTTGTTTATTTGAGATTTAATTGATTAATCTACTAGAAGAGGTTGCTCATACTCAACATATTATCTAATGTAAAATAATTGACAACTTTTGTTATAAAATCAGTTTTGTTTTGATTTTCATAGACCCTTGGGAAAAAGCAGTCAATTATATAGCTATTTGAGCATCTGAGTTGAATTCTAAAGCTGACTCAAAAAAATCAAGGCAATCTCTTTGACAATAGGTTGCATCATCTGAGAAATGAAACTGAGACAGACTTGAAATGCAAAGCTATTAATGCTGATGATGTGACATTTTTGGCTGGAAGTAATGGCTCACACTTGTCCCAGCACTTTGGGAGGCCGAGGCAAGAGGATTTCCTGAGCTCAGAAGATGGAGACCAGCCTGGGCAACATAGCAAGACTTTGTCTCTTTAAAAAAGTTAGCCAAGCATGGTAGCATGTGCCTATAGTTCCAGCTACTCAGGAGACTGAGGCAGAAAAATTGCCTGAGACCAGCAGGTCGAGGCTACGGCAGCCATGAT
>NW_006986718.1:0-1350 GCF_000164805.1 Carlito syrichta
GTCTTTGGTGATCTCTTAAACTGAGAGAGTTATGGTTTGGGGTTCTGGAGGAAGGTTGATAGATAAGGTGGTTTCCAGAAGGATTAGCTATCTCAGGATCCTGCAGGAAGGAGAACAGTGGAAAGGGAGTTGGATGTGTGTGTTTATGTTGGCAGAGTTGAGACGATATTCTGATGCTTCTTTTTTATCCCAGTTCTGGATGTCCATCGTGGCTACCACAATGCCCATACCCTGTGGAGGCTTCATGCCTGTGTTTGTGCTAGGTAAGTTCTAATGGGATCTCACTGACAGCTAAAGTCTAAGGTACAGGAAAAATAAAGAAAGACCTGGGTACTGGGGGTTTGCATTTGGTCTTTGCGCTCAAGAAGACATTGGCTTTGAAAACATAGGGGATGAAGAACTTGGATCTTCTGACATCTTCCCTCCTTTTATCTTCCTTCTAGGAGCTGCATTTGGAAGGCTGGTAGGAGAGATCATGGCCATGCTATTCCCTGATGGTATCTTATTTGATGATATCATCTACAAGATCCTACCTGGGGGCTATGCAGTAATTGGTGAGACACATTCCCACCCCCTGTAATCAAACATTGAGTGCCCCAAATCTCTACACTCAAACTCTCCCACAGCATCTTCATTCCAGGCTACTCAGTATAGTTTTAATTGAATACTATTGAGCCTTAGTTTCCCCATGTGGAAAAGGGATTATGGAGCTTAAATCAGATCATAAAGATGAAAAGACCTGGAATTGTGTCTGGATGTTTGGTAAGGTTTTGTCATTCCTTCCTAAATATCATGGAACAAGCAATGCAGGTGAGTTGCTCAGATACTCAACCTGAGATGTGCTACTATTGATGGGGACTAAGAGCTAAGAAACATGGCTCTAGACTTACCCCAGCCACTTGTGACCTGAATGACCATGGAGCAAGTTAGATGTCTTCCTGAACCTTAATTTCTTTATTCTAAAATGACTTCCAGGATAGAGTGATGCCAAACACCAATATAATCCCAGGATTATTATTCCTCCTCCCTCCTTCTCTTCACCAAAATTTCATAACATCTAAAGCCATGCCTCTGCTAGATAGAGAAGCACTGACCAGCTTTCTAGCTCACACAGTATCCTCCTCCCCATCATAGTTATTTACAAAAGCCTCTTTCATCAATAAAAGTCATCCACTCTTATTGCCCATCTTCATGCCTCTCAGGTATCCCTTCCCATCTTCTCTGGTGCACTAGTAGACATGTCCTATGATCGTTTATGTTCTGAAGTATGTTGTACACAATATTCCCTATTGTCATTCCTCCCTGTAGTTCCCTTTTGTGACTTTTTCCTGTTACATTTTTATGCATGCC
>NW_006986719.1:0-729 GCF_000164805.1 Carlito syrichta
AGTACAGTAGGGACTCAGAGCAGGGAACCTTCACCATGGGCCAGAGGCAACAGAAGCTTTCCCAGATGAGATAATTTAAGGTTGGTGGTGCCTTTGTAGGATGCTGAGAAACAATACCTTATATAGTGAGAAGTGGAAAATCACATCAAGACCTGTCCCGCTTTGGGAGGCATCATGGCAGAGGGCAATGCTCAGCTCCGCACAAATATAATGAATTAGCATTTAAAGTTTGGTCCTGGCTGCCTTTCTGAGTGAGTCTTGGGTTGCTTTCTCAGCATACCACTTTGATTATCAGCATGGTAGGTTGGAGAGAATGTCAAATTGGAGCTTGTTGTATTAAAGGTATATACAGAACACAATGATAGCCTAGGTAAAGAGTGACTTAATTTGGGGATTTGGAAAAGACTTCACAAGGACTAAGCAAAGGCTCCAGCAGAGGAATGGAAAGGCATCATGGAGGGCAGCCAAGTCAAATTTCTGAATGCAGCGAAAAGCCATGTGGGCATGATTTTAAAAATAATATGGCAGCCCCTTTCTGTTGATCAGACAGTGGACAAATATATATTAAGCCCTGAAACCTATGATACCTAGACTCAGGGGCTGGACAAGAAGATCATTGGGTATAGGGACTTGATCTTAAGAAGTAGACAGCTTGGCTGACAGGGGCAAGTGAGGCTGCTGGAAACAATTTGAAAACCCTTGAGCAGTAAAAGGTGTGGTTCTGGTTAT
>NW_006986720.1:0-3339 GCF_000164805.1 Carlito syrichta
TTCTAGACTTCACATACAGTATTAGAGTTTACACTTGAAATTTTCTTTCATATGTTATCATCGAGAAACCCCTAGTCCTGGATTCTCTGCTATCGCTTAACCCCAGGACCTGGAGGAAAACAAAACTTTGTCTAGCAACTCAGATATTTGTCCTTTTTGTACATGGGCAGAGAATCACTGAAGTCCTCAGTAGACATTAAAGCAGAAAGGACCATGAAAATCTACTATACGGAGGTCCAATTAAAAACGGGGAGTAGACAGAGCAAGTATTGGGCCCAATAGAAATTTAAATGAAAAGAAATAACCTACCAGGAGAAGATCCAGGAAAAACCCTCCCTCTCTTACACATCAACCAGGGACCTCCTCACTGACAGTGAGTCTGGCTTCTTTAACAACACCCAAGAGGAACTGGAGGAGGTTGAGGGAAAAGCCAAGGCACCAACTCCAGAGGGTTGTACCAGGGCCAAGACGCCCGAATGGCTGATAGGCATCGCAGGTGGCTTCAGATGCATTGCCTGCTGTAGAGTTTTCCCCAGCTTGGAGGTGCTGAAGAGTCACGTGGAACATGGAGTCACGGAGGGCTTCAGCTGCCGCGTTTTCCACCGTGCCTATCACAGGATGAGGAAGAAAAGAAAAAAAAGAAATGAGAGGAGACCGAGGAAGAAGAGAGAAAATCAGGTCAATGACATCTAGAAGCAATGAGAAAACACATACATCATGAGAACATTCTCATGCAACTAGACAATATTCAACTACTAACAGAAACTGCGTCCGCTCTTCCAAGATAAATCAAGGGTATTGAGAGTCACAGCCCCTTCAGCTGTATTCCCTAAGTTAACACCAATCCGAGAGGCCCAGGACAAGGCTCTGTCCCTGACGAAGGGTTGATATGATATGCAGATCAATCCTAGTCCTACCCTTTCCTGGGTGTGACTAGGAGCACACTGCTGAGAATCTTTAACCACTGGGGAACTCACACGGAGTGGAATCTTTTTCTTTTTCCTGTGATCCATTTTCCATGGTGGATACATAGAATGAGGAGCAAAGTCTGTTTCCTCAAACATGTCAGTGTAACCGAGAAAGGAGGAACACAAGCTAGCCTTGTGTCCTAATTTCATTTGATGAAAATATTTAAATGACTTGCCTTTTGGAGGACCCCTGTATTCTATTTTGAAAGTTTCCAGGTTTCATGTCTTATTCTTTATTTTTGTTTCAGTTTCAAATGCCTTGTATTATGCGATAGTTGAGAGAAGTTAAAAGTTGACAAAACTGTAAAGGCTTTGTAAAGCCAGGCTGATAACACAGTACATAGAGTGTCTCCTTTTTACTTAGGAGAATCTATCTACCATTGGATACCCTGAATACCCTGATGGGGGCTGAGCCCTCTTCCCTGAAATAAAGAAAGCTGCCTCACTTACTATTCCATGTCCAGATTCACTTTTGTATATGAGTTTAGTGCAGGCCATAACTTCTGTGTCATCTTTGTGGGTGAAAACTTCAACTTTAGTCCAGTTGTCCAAGTGTCAAGGTGTCCAAGTGTCAAAGCTTTTTGCTTTGTCTCTTTTGTTTTTTAATTTTTAAAATGTTTACTTTGTTAAGCAGTGAGCCACGACCTTCAAACTTTTAAAATTTCTTTGCCTGCTACCCACTTCATAACCTGATCCATTTGATTTCTATGTATGGAGTGAGCGGTTGGCTATCATATCTGGCACCAATAATCATATAACCTGCATGTTTCTGAAGAAGTTCTCGTAATTACTACTAGGCAACGGAGTTACTGAAATCTTTCTCATGGACTGGGATATCCGTAAGTAGGGCACAAAGTACAGAGCAGAGCATGTTTTCTCATCCCTATTTCCCTCAAATTCTCCAGGGGCAATAGATGTGGCTTTTAATTTGAATCAGAATTGTGGCTTGTAATTTTAAATATGAGCCTAGCCCATGAGATTGTCTATGATTCTTTGCATCCATCTTGCACATGTGCCTCTCGAGTCAAGGCCTTGGATACTCCAAATATTCTGCTTTTATTTTCAACTTTTAATGGACCTCATCTGAAGCTCAAGTATATTGAAGAATTACTTTTATAAGTCTCCTTATTAAACAAAACTCTATGCATATGATCTTTAACCTGCACCAACTGGTATGTTTCTTTACGAACTGGAGGTAACTTCCAGTGTGTTCAGCAAAATTATGTATTTCTTCATGGTTCACTGAATTTGTTAATTGTACTGGAAATAAAACTTCTTACCTTTTACCAATTTTATTTTTGTCATCTCCTATCTTTTCTTGTGTTCTATTAATTACTCACAATTTTATATCACTTTGTTAACCCTGATTTCCTCAATTGCCTATAAACGTGCGTATATGTTCCTTTTTGAAATTTAGAAACCTCCCTATGCTTGACCTCTTCAGTTTTAGTGTCACTAATTTAAGGTAGAGTTCAAATACATTTTTTTTTTAAGTTTACTACTTTCTACACTGGTAAGCACAGATTTATGAAAGTACGAACAACCATTTCTTTCATGTAATACAAAAAAGACAGCTCCACTATTCCCAGATTTATAAAGTGTGTCTTTATGTTTCAAATGAGTATTATGCTTATATCATATAAATCTTCTCTAACCTTGACACAGACATTTTTAAAACATTTGTTTCCTTACACGTAGAATGATTTAGAAAATATTTGCTTTTGCAAACGTTTTTGCATTTTTAAAATTGAAAATTTAAAGAACTCATCAACATAGCATGCAGTTATCATAAATTAAATGGAACTTTAATATCTTTAATTATACTCTGTAAAGTAAACTAATGAAGTTTCTGCTGTCTTACTGTTAGTAAACATGCACTAAAATACTAGCGTTTTCTTGTACCCTAGAAAGACTACTCATATTTGAGTGAAGTACAACTAATAGGAAGTGGACTTGAGGATACAGGATATAAGGCACGCAACAATAATTCCATCATGGCATGGCCATAGTTTTGCTTATTTTATGTAGTTTGAAAGCAGAAAATAGTTGTCTATTTTGTATTGATATACGTTAAGTTGTTAGGTAGATAAATAATCAAGAGTCTCAATGACTCTACATAATTTAAGAGAATTATGCAGTTATCATGAGAAGTGGACATTCCCATCTGAGGACAAATAAACTTGTCATTCCGAGGCAACATTTTTAGTGTATCGTCTGCAACAAGTAGAGTGATTCCAAAAAGGTGAGAATCATAGATCAATGTATTTTTAAACATTTTTAATGTTTCTAGGCATCTTGAACACACTATTATTTTGTTATAAGTATTAATGTGCAACATTTTCAATCATAATGAAATAAACCTACTATGGAA
>NW_006986721.1:0-746 GCF_000164805.1 Carlito syrichta
AGGGTTAAGTATACAAATGTTCATTATGCAGGTACCCTTGTTGATGAGGTGTGCCCCCCTGCCCCCCGGCAGCATCCCACGACTGCCAATCCCGCCTTCCAACCCCCTACCACCCACCGGCAATTTCCCACTACACGCTTACGTTCATTGTTCCAATTCTGTTCTCTGAAAGGATGCACATGAAGTTTACAATCATTTCCCTTTAGAAAGAGCTGCTGACTGGCTGTGAATAGGGATGGAGGGAAACATTTTATTGAACACTCTTTTTTGGCCATATTTTGAACCTGGTAGATGTATTATACTTCAAAGGGAAATACTGAATAAAATAAAAGCAATATTCAGCTAGTCAAGCCAAACATGTCCCTGCAGAATTAGGAGGGTCATAGATGGGAAGAAGGATAGCAAGGGACCAAGGGCTTATGTGAATGACCCTAAAATCATCAATCTATGTTTCTTAATTTCTTCTTCATGATTTAAACATTTTGGTTTTGATTCTGTTTAAGCGATTTTTCTCCATCCTAAAGCCATAAAAGTAAATGACAAAACTGTAATATTTGGAAGGTCATATAGAAAATAACCTCATGGCTTTAGGATGGAGAAAAATCGCTTAAACAGAATCAAAGAGGTTATTTTCTATATGACCTTCCAAATATTACAGTTTTGTCATTTACTTTTGTCACTAAATGAATCAGGGATTTATATGTTGCTTATGAGACAAAGTCTACATCCTGACACACTTTTTTCTA
>NW_006986722.1:0-670 GCF_000164805.1 Carlito syrichta
CACAGACAGCTGTGGCTGGCGGGAGGCGCCCATTTGTGCATGGCACATAGCTGCAGAGGGCGGCTGTTGCAAAGAGAGCCCCTCAGTGGCCCTGCTAGTGCTGGCACTCAGGGACCGGCCCGAGGTCACAAAGCCTGAAGGTGGTTGTGTCCGCACCCAATCCCTGCTCTTTTGCGGTTAGAGCAGAAGGCGCCGTCCGTGGCCTTTGGGCCCCTGTCTTTCAGGTATCCTTGGCCTGACTCTGGGAGTCTTGGTGGTGCCCAGGTAGCACCAGGCTGGGTCAGAGGCCAGGGCATCAGAGAGGAGTAGTGGAGAAGGCAGGTAGCCATCCTCAGTGTGGCCAGGACAGGGCTCGTAGGCATCACCTGGGGTGCTTACAGAACATCACCCAGCGATTCTGGTTCCGTTGGTCTGGGGTCTGGGCCAGTGATGGTTGACAGGGATTATGAAACAGAGGCACCCTTCTAAACCAGAGCCCCGGCGGTTTCCTGCAGAACTTTAGTTTCTAGAGCTGTTCTAGATCTCTCAGGAAAAAGGGCGCCACGGCCATAAATTTGGTAGCATGAGATCCCCGGATTCCCTCTCGAGGCATCTCAACTTCTCTTACCTTGAAAGTCCTTCAGTAAAGGAGTTTCTATGGCTTATCCGCCCCAACTCACTTGTTCCTGGA
>NW_006986723.1:0-656 GCF_000164805.1 Carlito syrichta
AAAGTATGTGTCCCAGGTCACAGTTGATATAGCCAGACTCAAATAACTGTGTCTCTATGCCCTGCCCTACTCAACCCTAAACTGGTAACATAAAGTGTCATTGAATATCTAGGGAAAGAAGCTTAGACCACTGGAAATCATGTAAAATTAATAATCCACCTTCCAATAATTGAAAGTGAAATATAGCACTTACTTGGAAGATAAGACAAAATTGTGTGTTCCCTGGGTACTCTATGAGAAGCCATTTTATTTTTTTTTAAAAATCAATTTTTTAAAAAGACCCCTTTTTTGGCTATAATCGAGCTGATTTTTAAACTCAAACTACAGTGTCTTTCAAATTCATCATGTAAATTCTGTCATAGTTATCTGTCCATTTATCACTTCTCTATGTTTCAATGTGTAAAGTAATTCTACCGATGAACCATGAACTAGAAACATGAGCACTGAGACTCCTGGCTGACTAATAGGCTGCATTTGAAAAATTAATTTGAAGCCCACTAAAGATCTTAGCATTTTAAATAAACTAATTAATTGCCTGCATTGAACTTTTTGATAAGTAGATGGATATATATATGTAATGCTCATGTATTCAAATAGTGAAATTTTAAGGCAGCTGGAGCCCAAGAACTCAATTTTTGTCTTATAATAGTTAACAG
>NW_006986724.1:0-602 GCF_000164805.1 Carlito syrichta
ATCTGGAAGGAACCTGGAGAGATGCTGAGCAGCCTTCAAGGGAGGGAAGATTCTATGCCTTGGGGATTCAGCAAATCAGTAAAGAGCAAATGGCCAGTATCTCCTGTAGCCATAAGCCCCACAGCCATTGTAGCCATATCCCAAGCCATAGCCCACTGGGGAGTAGGTGCTGCCAAAGCCACAGCCAACGCTGTATCCCAAGGGGTAGCCATAGCTGCCCCAGTAGCATCCTGGGAAGACAGTGCCGGAGAAGTTGTTGCAGTACATGATGTAGGAGTGGAGGGCTTAGGAGCAGGGGAGTGTGTTTCCTCGGTGTGATGGATTTCCAGGCTCAGAACCTTCTTTATATATCATGGCTATGGGGTGTGGCGAAAAACCACAGGGCCCTCATTTTCATTCTTGACACCAATTTACATTATAAAAAGCTCATTAACTTGTTTTGCTCTTGCTTAAGAAGTCTTTACATTTGCTTAAGAACGCTCTCATGTGGTATAATACAGGGAGAAGTTTCTGTCAAACAAATCGTGTACCAAATTATTGCAGTGACTTCAAAGCACTTAGCCTTATAAATTCTACATAACTCTCTGTAAGCAGACTGTATC
>NW_006986725.1:0-776 GCF_000164805.1 Carlito syrichta
GAAATGGATAATGTAGTCAAATAAATCGGATATTTACAGAGGTACAAGGACACCAGATAACAAATATCTATCCAGATGTGGGGAGCAGTGTCTCATATGGTTCTGTGTAGGGGCAGCTTTAAGATTGATGTAAATGGAGCAGGTTATAAATAAAAGCTTTCAGGCCTTCAGCATGCCTCCACAGTCTGCATTATGCAGAAACGATTGCTTTAAAACAGAGCAACATTGATTTGTTAAATTACAAGATTTGTCCAAATGTGGCTCTTTGTGACTTTTAAGTTTCATAAACTAACGACTGAATTTTTGTTTCCACTGAAGAAAGAAAAAAGGAACTTATTTTGAAAACTGATAATGCCATTATCATTATTACTTAGGTATATTATTCATTCTTTTTTCAAATACGTAATTAATTATTTTGAGTATGGTTTATTCAGTTTAAATCTGAGACATATACATGTATCATTTCCGTGTTGGCCACGACAACCTCCCAGCTCAGTTCTCAAATCCCAAGCAGTATGACTTGGTGGTGATACAGATAGGTTGACAAAGATGGTATTTACTTTTGACATTGAGTTGCTTGTATGTAACCTTAAACTTGTCATTTCTTAGACAGCAAGAATACAGTATATGAAAATAAGAAAAAGTGTAAAAGTTAAGATTATAATTGACAAGAACTTAATTTTTAAGAGTTTAGGGATTTAATAACATATAGGCCCCTTTATGTTGAAAAAGAAATCTTGGATTTATAAATCATAAAAAAGCTCAGTTTATTGCAA
>NW_006986726.1:0-4837 GCF_000164805.1 Carlito syrichta
TTCCCGGCTCCGGTGGTGCTGTGCTTCCAGCACCTCTCCTTCTCCATCTATCCATCCTCACCCTGTCCATACCGTAGCACTAAAGATATATTTTCTTCTTCATGATTTTCTTTTTTTTTAAAGTTGGATTCTCACTCTGTTGCCAAGACTGGAGTGCAGTGGCCGCTCCCGGCCACCTCAGCCTCGACCTGCTGGGCTCTGGCAATCCTTCTGCCTCAGGCTTCCAAGCAGCTGGAACTACAGGTGCGCACTACCACACCTGGCTAATTTTTTTATTTATTGTAGAGATAAGGTCTCACCAAGTTGCCCAGGCGGGTCTCAAACCCGCGGGCTCAGGCAATCCACTCACCTCAGCCTCCCAAGTCATGGGATTACAGGCTGAGTCACTAAGCCCAGCTATGATTTTCTATTTTTTTCTCTTTTGAATTTAGTGGGTACCCATTGAGGCTTGTTACATGGGCATATCGTGTAATGGTGAGATTTAAGCTTCTGTTAAACCCATCACCCAAACAGGGATGATGGTATCCAATAAGCAGATTTTCAATGCTTGGCTCCCTTCTTCCCCATTCATCAGTCTCCAGTGTTTGCCATTTTCTTCTTGATGTCTGTGTGCACCCAGTATTTAGCCCTCAATTGTATGTGAGAACGCTTAGTATTTGGTTTTATTTTTCTGAGCTAATGTGTTAACATAATTGTAAAAAGACAATATATAATACACATAACATGCAAAGTATGAGAGTAGACTGTTTATAGGATCCACATGTAGAATCAATGTCATTTCATCACTCTGGGAATCTCCAGTCTCTTATATAAAGTCACCAACTCACTCTAAGAGAAATATTTATCGCTAATTATGAAACATTTATTACACACCAAAAACTGTCTTGTTTGATAGTCAGAAGAAAACAGACAGAAGTCAAAGCAACCCCTTGAATTATAAAATCTTCCTATTTATTACCTGAACAAATTGGACCAGTAGAATCAACAAAATCAACTATGTTAATTATACAAAGTTAAAGGAATGGTACCACAAAAGTGTCTTCAATATTATTCTCCAGTTGAGAACAAACATATGGAAAATATTCCTTGAAATGTAACTAGGCCAGGCTTGGTAGCTCAGCCTGTAATCCCAGCAATTTGGGAAGATGCGGCAAGTGGATTGCCTGAGTCCAAAAGTTCCAGATCAGCCACAGCAACTTTGCAAAAACTGATCCCTACAATGAATCAAGAATTAGCTGGGCATGGTAGTGCATGCCTGTTGTTCCAGCAACTTGGAAGGATGAGGTGGATAGATCACCTGAGCCCAGTGGGTCAATGCTGCATGCCACTGCACTTCACCCTGGGTGATGGAGTGAGACTCCAACACACACACACACACACACACACACACACACACACACACACACACACCATAACTAAATACACTTGCTATGAATGACATCTTCATTGTGCTTAAATTTCAGCTCAAAAAATCCTTGAAATTTCTAAGTAGGCCAAATAATGAACACTGTATGAATCTGAATCAGTGTATGGTTTTGTGGACTGGGTGAGGCACTTTGAACCTTTCCAGACATGGAGACGACCCTTGACATGACACAGATTAGAAGAGTAGTGTGATGAACATTTTTCTGCCTAGGCCTTTCTCTGACTACAGCCTCCTGGGCACTGCTAGACTGCATTAGTGGCCAGAAAAAACCCAGCATTGATCAGTAGAAGGAGCCCAGGGTGGGAGCACGATGCAGGAACTGACTCTTGCCAGGGCACCCTTTAGAGCCTGGGTCCCAACAATGTGCCTATAGCACCTCCTGAAGCTGTCCCTGTTTGGTCTGCAGGAGTTCTTTCAGGACATGCTATCCTGGGCCCTAGAGAATGACATGATGCTGAGGCACCTTCAGGTCTCCAGGACTTAGCTGAGAAGGATACAGTGTGATCTGTCCCTGAGGCTGAGTCCAGCACCAAGTCAACTCCCAAGTCACCCTCTGGGGTAATAAAGAGGGGAGAACATAGGCCATATTAACTTATTTCTCTGGATGTTCTCATCATCCTTTACTCTAACATGCTTCTGAAAACAGGCCTAGGTGGGGCCCAGGGTGTCGGGAGCCGCAACTCCTAACAGAAGGCAAAGTAAAGGTTACCTGAAAATGGGAAAAACGCTGGCTGGGAGCAAGGCCCCAGCTAAAGTGGCCATGCCGGAGGCAAAGCCCCATGGATCCCATTGCTGGGCCCCCTTTCATCTTTGGGAGTGTGTGCATAAGACAGAAAGTGCCCCTTTCTGATGAAGCATTAACTGAAAAGCGAGGATGATGTATTGGTGAAACTGAAGCTTGAGACCTGAATAAGGAACACAGCAAAAGCACAGCCATTAGAGACGCTAGAGAATGTTTAGTTACCTTCATCTCTATAAAAAGCAAAACCGTTGCGTATAAAGAAAATAAAAGAACTTTCCCATTCTTTATTTTTAATGGTTAACAGAACCTATACTAAAATAACACCTTAGATGGGTAAGATGGAGGAGAAAGCTTGTGAGACCAGAGACAAGTCAATCCTGAGGGCAGCTGCTTTTAAACATGATTTAAGAAAGTATAGACATAGTAGATATAAGTTTGTAAGCATAAAATGATCTAGTAGTATAAGTATAATAATATAGGAGAGAACAGTTAAGTAGATAAAAATAGGATGATGATTAAAAATAATTAAATAGAAAATAAATATAGAATATGAGTAGTCAAGCATAATTCATATAAAGGTTGTTAAGCATTAGTAGGTTACGATTCATATAAGCAAAATAAGAATAAAGATAGATACATAATAGGAAAGTTTATAGGAAATAATTAAGAAATAATAAAGTTAGTTATAAAAAACAATAAATTAGTTATAGATGTAAACGCCAATATATTGCTGCTAAGTTACATGTAAGAATTGTTAGAACTATGATATAAAAGGGGTAAGGCTCAAAAGGTTACAGTTAATTATTTTTAGCAGGAATTGTTTCATTCTTGTCTGTTGATTTTAACATAATGGAAACAAAAAAGAATAGGGAGGATCAAATAAATCATTGTAGGACGTTTGATTGTAAAAGAAAACATAATGTAAGCTTTTGTGGGCATATGTGTGAGGGGGTTGAGGGTTGAAAATGCCTTATATAAACATGTGAAAATTGAATAAACTTTGGAAGAGTCCCGAACTCCACCCAGGGAGTTGACTTGTGTCTTCTTCCTTTGCCATGTCTGATTCTCTCGCCTTAGGCCCTGGCCTTTGTGTTGGAGCTGGACTCTGACAGGTGGTGCCTGAACCAGGGACCTGAGAGTGGATAAGTATATTGTGTGTCATTTCAGGGGCCGACTTTGTCCTTAGGGTGCCATGGACCCCCTGTGAGTGAGTGCAGGTAAAGGATAGGACAAATAGATAAGAACTCTGAGAAGCTGTTGTGTCTCTGTAACAGAGTTAAGTAACAGAGTAAGTATGGGCCATTCTGGTTCTAAAGAGAGAAAAGTTTATTTAAGAATTATGGGAAAAGCATTACCACACAAAGGAATTAAGGTAAGCAAGGAAAAGTTAAATGTATTTTCAGATTTTGTTCAGAAGGTAAATCCTTGGTTCCCTGATGAGGGGACCTTGGATTTGGAAACTTGGGATCAGGTTGGAAAAAATATTAAGAAATGGTATACTACCAATGAAGGAACTCAAATGCCTGAGGATGCTTATTCTCTGTAGAATATACTAAGACAAGCTCTTATGACTAATCCTTGTTATGGTACTTTTTCTCAAACTGAGTCTGCCACTCCTTTGCTCAGTAGAACTTCTTCCAGAGCTTCTAAAATTATGCTAACCCAAGAGGAAGGACAATCTGACTCCAAGGAAGGGGAGAAAGAGAAACCCCCCGCTTATGGCCCTGGTGATCAACTTTCCCATGAGGATGAAACAAATTTAAATGAGGAGGCTGCTAAGTTTCACAATCCTGATTGGCCTCCCCTTACTTTGCTTACCGCTCCTCCGTTTTCCCTTATGCCTCCAGAAAATAAGGTAAGAAAATATAAGCTAGGGTTTAGAGGAGCTTTGCAGCAGGCTCATGAACAGGGGGAGCTGTTACATTGCTTCCCTGTTTCTTTTGAATTTAAGGACCCATGGTGGGAAGTTTTGTCTTTTAAATTACTCGAGGAGATTAAAACAGTTTGTCATGATTATGGGCCTTCTGCGCCCCCTACACTCTTTAATAGAGGGATTAGGGGCACAATGGATGGTTCCTTCTGATTGGCAACAATTGGCTAAACCTGCTTATCTGGAGGAGCATATTTACTTTGGAGAACAGAGTATGAAGATCAGGTGCAAACTCAGATGGCAAAAAATCAAAATCGGCCACCAGATACATTTGCTATTGATAAAGATTTGCTGACAGGTACTGGGCAGTATGCCACAACAACGCTCAAGTAGTTTTCTCTAGAAAAGTGCATACTCAAATAAGCCACTGTGATTCTATGGCTTGGAGAAAGTTGCCTGCTAATTCCACTCAAACTCTTTCTTTGTCTGAGATAAAGCAAAAGGCAGATAAAAATTATGAGGATTTCATCTCCAAAATAACCAACACTGTCAAACAAGTAATTACTAGCAAAGTGGCAGCAGAAATTTTAGTAAAACAATTGGCTGCTGAAAATGCTAATAACACTTGTTAGGCTTTAATAAGACTGACAAAAGAGACCAACAATATAATTGATTATATCAGACAATGCTGATGATAATGATGATGATGATTAAAAACCCTTTCTTTTTGCCACCCTTACTGCACCTCTTTCTAAAGTTTTCCTTTATGTTTGTTTTTTTTTTTTTTTTGAGTTGGAGT
>NW_006986726.1:4857-5957 GCF_000164805.1 Carlito syrichta
CCCAGGCGGGTCTCGAACCCACGGGCTCATGCAATTCACTCACCTCAGCCTCCCAAAGGCTTGGGATTACAGGCTGAGCCACCGAGCCCGGCTTAAAGTTTTCCTTTAAAAGTTGACAATACTGAAATAAAACCTGAATTTAGTTACACTTTTCTTTTTCTTATAGGAATGCAGAAAGCTCAAGTAAAAATAAACAAAAGTATATAAGTAATATAAATAATATATATAAGCAATGTATATAAGCAATATAAGCTATATATATAAAAATATATAAGTAATATAAATAATATAATACATAAGTAATATAAGCAATATATATAAACAATATAAGCAATATATATATAAGCAATATAAACAATATATAAGTAACAAATAATATAAGTAATACATAATATATGTAATATAAGTAAAAGTATATAAGTAATAAGCAAAATAATATCTCACTTCAGTCTTGCTTTAACTCTGGTCAAGTCAGACACATTAACAGAGATTGGTTAAGCAAGGTATGGCTAACTTACATGGCACACTGTCGCCATTTACTGGGTCTACTCGACTAAAAACCTCGAGTCCCAATTGCCAAAAAGGCTTTCATTAAGCTAGAGAATGCCTATCTAAATTTCATAAAAATGGTACTCCTTTAAATCAACAAGCCACCCCAGCTCAGGGAAACTTCCAGAGGGGCCAGCCCTGGCCCCACCTGCCACCATGAACCTGTTTGTACCTTCTGCTCCATCGCAGAACTAATCCAAGCCACCCTTGGGAGTAAAGGACTGGACTTGTGTTCCTCCACCACAACAATATTAACTCCAGACGTTCCAGTGACCCCAATTCCTACGGGAGTAAAGGGCCCTCTCCTGGAAGAAATAGTGGGTATAATATTAGGCAAAGGTTTCTTGTCTTTACAAGGAATTTCCATTATTCCTGAAGTGGTAGATTCAGATTACACAGAAGAAATCCAGGTGCTTGTTGCTCCCCCTAGCAAAACTGCAGTTTAACAAAGGTCAGAGAACAGCCCAGTTGCTGCTCTTGCCTTGTCACAAAACAGGTAAAACTTTAACTAACCTGCCTAGAGGTAACTCTGGATTTGACTCTAGCGATGT
>NW_006986727.1:0-720 GCF_000164805.1 Carlito syrichta
TAAATATAAATGAGGAGAGACAAGAGAAAAATAATGAAGGAATTGATAACTGAGATAATAGCAATAAAAGATCACAGTGAATGAAATAAATAAAAAACAGATAAGTATGGAAAGCAGAATTAACAAAACAAAAGAAAGAATCTCAGTGCTTGAGCCAAAATATAGAACTAACCCAAACTGTTAAAAACATAGAAGAGAAGCTTAAAAGAAAAGAACAAAGCCTCCAGGAGATGAGCAATTATTTCAAGAGGCTAAAACTAAGATTAATTGGAATCCCTCAGGCAGATAGAGAGACAGAGATCACCCTAGAACAAACATTTCATGAAATTATCAAAGAAAACTTCCCTGTCTCATCAGTGATGCAACCATTCAAACACAAGAGATTCAGATAACCCCTGCAAGACAACAAATGAGAAAACCAACTCCTAGACACATAGTAATTTACCTACATGTAGGTATAAAAGAAAAAATCCTAAAGGCAACAAAAGAGAAAAGTTTGACTACTTACTGAGGAAGACGAATTAGAATAGCAGCACACTTATCTACAGAAACACTTCAGGCTAGGAAAGCTTGGAGCCCATCTTCAAAGTTGTCAAAGATAAACAATTTCAACCAAGAACCACCTATCCAGTCAAGTTGAGTTTCATCAGTGATGGAGAATTAAAATCCTTCCCAGACATTCAATCCCTGAGAGTGTATGCTGCCTCCAGACCAGCTCTA
>NW_006986728.1:0-524 GCF_000164805.1 Carlito syrichta
AAAAAAAAAAAAAAAAAAAAAAAAAAAAAAAAAAAAAAAAAAAAAAAATATGCAAAGTAAATATTTGTTAAATGAATATGTGAATGAGTAAATAAATGAAATAAGATACTAAAATAAAAACACATTTATAAAACTATTAAACAGACTGAACAAAAAAGAAATGAAATAGCACAAGTTAGATAAATAACTACACCAATGGCATGGATCTGGAAAAAAGTAAACAAAGCTTGAGCGACATAATGATTTTTATCTGTTAGGAAAACAAATTCACACCTCTGTCAAAAAGTTTAAATTTTTTTATGTGGAATAATCTACAAAGTATATCTACTTTCATAATAAGTAAAATTCAGTTATTTAAAAGAAATAACTCAAGAAACTAGCATACTGTTACTATTTTGTATTTCAAAGGTACAGTGAAAAGAGGAATGCACTTATGCAGCTGTAAAGTTGAAACCTTGTTAGTAATTTTATTACGTATTTTGGAAGCAAAATTCACTAATTAAATAAATAGCTTATTGCATGAA
>NW_006986729.1:0-2294 GCF_000164805.1 Carlito syrichta
CCTCCAAGCCAGTCTGGACTTGGTGCTATTTGGGGGCAGCCGATTTGGTGAAAGAAGATCTCCGACAGAGCCTGAGCCTCTGTGTGGCCTCCTCACTGGCTTCTGTCATCGATTCTCCATCATCAGATGTCAGACACCGACAGATATGCAGGGACAGACACCTGCATATCTGATCACAAGCCATCCTTGAGGTAGGGAGCAACCAGGAACACCGTGAATATTTCTAGAAGAAACAAACATGACCTCCATCTATGTTTTCCTATAGGACATTCTCACCACCCCAGAAGGCCTCTTTGAGCCTCTCCCAGTAAATACTACCCAAAGGGCAACCTTGCTTGTTGTCTCCAGGATCTGTTTGCCTGTGTTCGAACTGTGCATGCAGGAATCACACTGGGTCACCCCAGTGTGTCAGCTCCAGGAAGCAGACATTGAGACAGGAAATATGCTAAAAGTTTATTAAGGGGACATTAAGAAAGATAAATAGGGAAGAGGAAGCATTGGGCAGGGAACACATTGAGACCATAGAAGACATCTGACACTTTTTCAAATTATATAAGAGCCATAGCATGTTTCTTGCAGCTCAGGGTCATCTTCAAATCGCAAATGTTTGGGCTGTAAGTAAAAAGCAATTGGGTTATTGACATATGATCTCATTTTTCTTATCTATATTTAATCATCTATATGTGATGAATACATCCATGACTAATATCTCTGTGTGTGGCTGCATCTGTGTGTCTATGTTATGAAAAACAATTGTCTTCAGATTTCAGATAAAGATCCAGAGTTAATTGTGCATGCATTATTATAATTATCTTTCATGTCTTTATCCAGCAAGATTTGAATTTTAATAGAGACAGGGACTTTGCCTTATCTTTTAAAAAAGGGATTGTAAATCTCTAGGCCTGAACTGTTACATCCTAAGATTTATTCGGTAAACTTCAGTGAATTAACTTTTCATGATTTCCTGTTTGGAAATATTTTCATTCAATCAGTTGAGTGGGAGTGAGTCCCCAACTTGTGCCAGCCATTTTGTAAGATGCTTTCATTGTATGCTTGTTCCCTTTGTCCTCACAACGTCTTCATAAACCATTATCCACTGCTCACACATAACAAAGTTGAGGCTCTGAAAAGGCCCTGCAGATAGCTGGTGTCGAGGCTGAGGCAGCACTGGCACAGGGAAAGGGTGAGAATATAGCATGACAAGATTGGTAGATGCAAAGGTGGGGGCCAAGCGTAGAAACAGAGGGTATCGGGGATGTGAATCCGCCCACCAGAACAGCTCTGAATTGGCCTTGATTTTCTGGCCACAGTCAGCCTCATTCTGAATAAAGGTCAAGGCTTCCAGTCCACTGAACCGGATGCCATTTCACTGTTAGTCCCATTGGGCCATAATAAACTCAGGGAGACACAGTCTCCTAATAGAACTAAATAATCCAGGGAAACAATCATCTTTCCTACAGATTATCAGCTAAGGACTTTAGTGCAACAAAAAATTTAAGAGACAGGTAAGTCCCTTGTCTACACTGTGACTTCTGATCCCCCCATCAGAGCATGACCCTCACATGGCCTCCATGCTCCTGCTCCCTCTGTTCTGCAGAGAGCCGCTTTCCAGCTCCATCTAAGTGAGTTCAACAAATTTCCACATGGCACTTCCCACTTCTTCCTTCCTTTCCTTGGAGGTCCTTTCTCCCTCCTTTGCCCTCGCGGACCCTTCACTGGTGCTGCCGTTACAGGTGATCACAAGCTCTGTGCCCTTGGACACCAAAGCCTTTGAAGTCAGGAGTGGGAATTATCCTTCCCAGAGCCGGACACATGACTGAGGTCCCAAAAAATCTGCAAAAACTGATATTTATTGCTTTTATGAAGAATCTCCTTCTTTATTCTAGAGGAGTATCTACTACTTAACTCACGTTGTGAAGATGATACAACCTACTGGTGCCCTAAGACACTTAATAAACCTAGCCAGCATTACCCTCTTATTTTCAAACCCTACAGTGCCATCTGAGACATTGTTTCCTATTGACTCAATGATAAAAGGACAAACACACTTTACAAGTCAGTCATACCACTCCAATCACCATACCAAATGGTGGAGGTGGAAGCAGTATAATAAGAATTCCATTGTCTATACATGAATCAAAGCTGCTCTTGAGAGAACTTTCTACAGCCCTTTCATGTCCTGTCTCTGATTCTCCGACCACACAAGGTAAGTGTGACTGTCCTGCTTTAAACAGAAGGAACAGAGGCTACCAGAGAATGGAGCAATTCTCTTAGGCTGAACAAACGACAATCCC
>NW_006986730.1:0-536 GCF_000164805.1 Carlito syrichta
AAAAATGTTTAGGTAAGGTCTTCAAGACTTGGACTTCGACGTCCCCATAATTTTCAGAGCTGTTTTCTATGTGCATATTAGGAATCAATAAGTACAGAATTCCCACATTCTGGTCAGCTCCATAGTTTAAACGAAAATATGGCACAAGTCCATTTAGCTTATGGATCCTCTAACGCCAAATTCCAGGACACAAGTTATCATCTCGGATTATGTGAATGTAAGCCCTGGGTTCAGGATTACCTGGTACACCAGAAATTTCTGGAAGTTCTGCTATTCGGAATTAGGAACCTGGGTTTAGATGTTGCACCATGTTTAGAAGGTATTTTTGGGAGAGCACCAGGGTCTTGGATTCCAAGTCCATAGGAACGACTGGAATCTTTCTATTTGGAGTCACGTGTCTGGACTTCTAGGGAACGGGGAAACATCTGGTCATTCTTTTGAGAACAAAACAGGAATCTCGGACACTATGTCCCCAGAGAGCTTCTACTCCTGTTACCAATGTGGAACAAGGAAAATCAGTTTGCATGTGACCAGCA
>NW_006986731.1:0-663 GCF_000164805.1 Carlito syrichta
AATTACACTATCTAAAAGATTATAAAAACAGTGGTAATAATGTCATTTCTGTACTTTTTAAAGATTCAAATTAGATCCATTTAGGAATACTTCTTCAGAATCGGTGTTTGTGGAGTTTAGAGAAAAACATATTCTGGACGTTTGAAACTGTCGCAAATGCATTTTTAAAAAACAGGTGTATCCCTTCTTAATATATTAAGATCTTGCATGATCACATACGTGCCCTCAGGCACATTGATAATGTACTTTCACAATCAAGTAAAAATAGTCCTTGTGGGATATATTGATGTGCTGTCAAATCAATTAAAAAGACAAACATCTAGTAAGATTTACGTTCTCTTGCCAGATCATATTAGCTCGATGAAAGTTTTTGAAAAGTTCAATTTTCTTTATATGGCTAGGTCCCTTTACCGTTACAGTAAAAACCTGTATCTATTTTTTGTTGGAAAATAACATGAAATATCAGAAACACAGGTCTCATTCTTACAACAATAAAACACAAGATATAGTGTCTCTCACCTACAAATACTAGAGTAAGGACCCCTCGACACATATCGTTGACCACTTAGTTTATACCAGGAAGGACTTTTTGTCTTTACCAGACTGCCAGTACTTGTTAAGCCCTTTCTGAAATTTCTAAAGCATAAAAACACCATGTATGCA
>NW_006986732.1:0-496 GCF_000164805.1 Carlito syrichta
ACTGTACAATGCAAATATGTATACACATATTTTATTACATATATCAACATGTACATTTGGAATAATTAATAACTTGTTCACTTTTTATATATCTAAAGTATTATGTACAATAAAATCTATTATGTATTTTAACATTAAAATCCAACTCGTCAAGTTCTTCCTCACCAATCAGAAATAAGAAAAACAGTGTATTTATTTATTTTTTTCTTAAATAAATCTTACCGGATTTATTTCTCTGGTAAAACTGAACAAGCAAAGTGAATCAAATAAAACCAGCCAAAACAACTCATTGCTTGTTTAATTGTACCAGAGAAATGCACACCATATTTTTTTTTAATGAATGCCTCATATTTAAGTGTTTCTTCTATTGTTCTATGCAGTAAGCTATTGTTCTATTACTCCATTCTCTTCTAGGTGACCAAAATGAAGATTTAGGGGGAAAAAAAATAAAAGACCAGAAGCAGATGGCAAAGACATATAAAACGATACGATGGAC
>NW_006986733.1:0-794 GCF_000164805.1 Carlito syrichta
CTATGCATACTTTCCTCTGATTTGCATTTTAGACTTAGTAGTATATCCTGGACATCTCTCCAAGCTGATATGTAAAAATGGCTCTCCCTCATTCTTTCTGATGACTACAGAGTGTTCAAGGGGTGGATATGCTATCATTTTTTATTTAAACACTCTCCTTACTGATGAACAATGATTTCCCACCCAACTGTAACAAATATTTTTTTACATAAATCTTTGTGCAAGTTTATAAGAATTTCTGCAAAAGGGATTCCTGAAAATGAATTTCTAGGTCCCAAGATTCATTTTTTTTAAGTTTGGGTCATGTCTTTTCTTATGCATGATGTTGTCTTTCAAACTAAAAGAAAAATATAAAGTACAAGTTTTCATCATTGTCCTGAGTCACATGGCATGTGCACTCTGTAAATCTCAGAGAGTAATCCCATAGAAGGGCTCAGGGACAGAGGCTGGCAGACCCAAGCCCAGAAGATGACAAAATTCACAGGCTCATCTCCTTTTCTCTTTTTATATAGCTTAGAGCATTTTTTTAAAAAATTACCTCTCCTTTGCTTTTGCTTTAGTGGTAAAAACAAATAGAATCCCAAAGGAGGGGCAAGCAGAGACCTGTGCCAGGGCAGCCAAGATCTGGGTACATCTGTTCTCAGACTTACTGTAGAGCCTGGCCAAGTCATTGTCCCCACCTGGCTTCAGTTTATCAACTCATTGAGGACAAGATGGCCTCCAGGCCTGGCCACACATGAGTTTAGCAGCTTGATTCACGAAAGCCATGAAGATTTGACCTTTTCCATTGCTGG
>NW_006986734.1:0-492 GCF_000164805.1 Carlito syrichta
TTTTGTTTTCCATCCACTAATTTGAGAGGACTTTGTGTTGGGATCTGCATCCTGGAAGCAGAAAATTGTTGAATCATACTTTTTTATCCAATTTTTCATTTTATGTCTTTTCAGTGGTGTACTTAATACATTCACGTTCAGGGTGATTATTGAGATGTGAAAGTTTATTCCTGCCATGATGCTTTTGTAAGGTTTATTGTTATTGTGATTGTTGTTTGTTTATTTACTTGTTGGTTTTCTTATGTTTTTTGGGTTGATATATGTGTGTATTTTCAATTTTTGTAGGCACAATGCAAGATGTGTTGATTTTCTGTTTTCCTGCATTCTTGGAAGATTGTGATTGTTCTTGTTTTGTTTTTTTTTTCTTTCTTCTGTGCTTAGTACCTTTTTAAGCACCTCTTGTAGAGCCAACTTGGAGCAGCATAAACTCTTTGCGACTGAATGCCTGTGAAGAATTTTAATTCTCCATCACTAATGAAGCTTAGCTTAGCT
>NW_006986734.1:1910-2877 GCF_000164805.1 Carlito syrichta
TGTCCCTTAATATACCCATATTCAAAAATAAAGAGGGAGAAAAAGGGGCAAATCAAATCAGAAGACACACACAGGAAGATATGTATGGAGAGTGCAGGCAAAAAAAAAGGAGCTTCTTCTTGTGGTTGTTTTTGAAACTTCAGGTTCCTTTCTTCCCCCCCCCCCCGGTGTGTCCCCAACACTGACACTTTTGGTTCCCCATGTTTGGGGATAAGCTCCAGTCTCTAGACCCTCCCCTCTGCTTTCATTGCAGGCTGGTCAGTCTGTTCTCCATATAAGTCAGATGTTTCACAGACTGCTGGGTCAGGGGGGTGAATCAGATCAGGACTCACACCAATTTTTCTGCCACTAGGTTTCCCACTCTGATTGCACAAGTCTGTGTTTGGCTCAGTGTGGCAGGTGTGGCCCAGTGTGGCAGGTGTGTGTCTGGTATCATGCACTTGGAGAATCCTCTCTGGGCAAATGGCGGTTGCTCGCAGAGGGGTGTGAAAATCACCCCTCAGTCTCAGGATATAAGCTGCTTAGAATTGGGTGAGTGAGAGTGGTCTCTGCCTCATTCTGGGACAGTGGACATGATACTGCCCCATGTCTTATCTGCTGGAAGGGCTTAGCTCCAGATTTCATCCCTGCTCCCTCTATGGTCCCTGTTGCTGGTGTCTGACCTGTTACCACAAGAGGTGATGGGGGCCAGGTGCCGGGTGCTTAGATGCACCTGATCACTGCTGTCTTTTTCTGAGAGATACCCTGAGAATGGTAGATATTCCTACATATGCATGTGCTGAATTTGGATCAGGGGTAAACTGCAGCCACTTTTTCAGGGGATCCCCAGCTGCTTGATCCCACAAATCCCCTAGGTCAGACATTCACTCACCCACTTGCACACTCACACACACGAAGACAGACTCATCCTATATACACTCACCCATGCATAGACTCACATACTGTAACTGGTTTTATCACCATCTTC
>NW_006986735.1:0-491 GCF_000164805.1 Carlito syrichta
AACTAGTTAGCTAGTTGACTTAACTACCTGAATTAAATATTTAGCTAACAATTTATCTAGGTGAATAAGTAGCTGACAACTAATTAGCTAACTAGTTAGTTAACAGACTTAAGTACCTGACTTAAAAATTTAGCTAACTAGTGAATTAGCTGAGTTAGCTAGCTGACTTAGCTAGCTAGCTGGTTAGCTAGCTGACTTAGTTAGCTGAATTAACAAGTAGCCTAATGAGATAGCTAGCCGACTTAATAAGTTGGTTAATGAGTTATCTACCACTTATAACTAGTTGATAAACGAGTTAACTATCTGACAACTAGTCATTTAACGAGTTAGCTAGGTGACTTAACTTGATTGACGAGTCAGCAGAATATTTAGCTGTTTTAACACGTTGGCTGACTACACAACTGACTTGTTAGCTGACTTAACAAGTTGGCAGACTAGTCTGCAAACTAGTTAGCTGGGTTGGATAGTTGACTGACGAGTTGTCCTCCTAG
>NW_006986736.1:0-9283 GCF_000164805.1 Carlito syrichta
CGAAACCACCTTCAATTTTTTTATAGAGTCTGACATCTTTTCATAAGCATCACAATAAAATCACAGAGCTTGGAGACCTCTGTGGAGAGATGAAACAACACAGATTATTTTTTTTAATTCTTTTAGTAAGAGTCTCACTCCGTCACAAGGCCAGAGTGCAGTGGCACACTCACAGCCACTCCAGCATTGACGAGTTGGACTTTGGTGATCCTTCTGCCTTAGCCTTCCAAGTAGCCAGAACTACAGGTGTGCACCACCACACCCAGCTAATTTTTTTATTTATTGTAGAGACGAGGTCTTGCCAAGTTTCCCAGGCTGGTCTCAAACCCATGAACTCAGGCAATTCACTAACCTCAGCCTCCCAAAGTGCTGGGATAACAGGCTGAGTCACTGAGCCCAGCCTCATCACAGATCTTAAAACTGAGAGGTGCTTGTGATCAAAATACTTAGGATATTTCAAATCAAGGGTCTGGTCTCTCAACAAATTTCTGAAATGGCCTCTGGGGTCTGCTGGGGTCAAATAATACAAGAAAGGGAAACTCCCCCCAATGCCCTCATCACTTTCTTGGGGATCATCCTGATTGCCCCTTGGGTGGGGCTGCAGCCACCCAACCTGCCATCATCTGCAATGACAGTATTTAAACTGAGCTTGGATTTCCTTAATTTCTATCATCTGACGGTTGTGGGAACCGACTGTTTTTGCAACCTGAACTTCAATTTTATTGTCTTGTTTGCTTAAGAAAAGATCTTAAGAAAACCTTTCCCTTCTAGGAAGTTTTTTTAATTTTAAAGATATGGGGTCAGCTGGGCTCAGTGACTCAGCCTGTAATCCCATGACTTTGGGAGGCTGAGGTGAGTGAATTGCCTGGGCCCACGGGTTCGAGACCCACCTGGGCAGAAGAGACCTCATCTCTACAATAAATCAAAAAATTAGCTGGGCACTGTAGCGCATGCCTGTAGTTCCAGCTATGTGGAAGGCTGAGGCAGAAGGATCGCCGGAGTCCAGAAGGTCGAGGCTGCGGTGGCCAGGAGTGGCCACTGCACTCCAGTCTGGGCGACAGAGTGAGACTCCACCTCAAAAAAAAAAAGAGGTGGGGTCAACCTATCTTTTACTGCAGAGGCGCCTTGGTTTGCATGTTCCCTGGGGTTCTCTCTACCGGAGATGAGTCCATCTTCCTTTAATTTGGAGATCTTCCAGCAAGTGTCCATATACCAAAGACACCTTTGCCTCTAGAAGTCATGGTGCTTGACAACTTTCTTACCTTAGAAAAGCTAAGGTCGGGTTTGGTGGCTCAGCCTGTCATGCCAGCACTTTGGGACGCTGAAGTGAGTTGATTGCCTGAGCCCATGAGTTCGAGATTCGACCAGGCAACTTGACAAAACCACATCTCTACAATAAATAAAAAATTAGCTGGGCATGGTAGCATGCATCTTTAGTTCCAGCTACTTGGAAGCTTGAGGAAGAAGGCTTGCCAGAGCCCAGCAGATGAACACGGGTGGCTGTGAGCATGCCACTGCACTCCAGTCTGAGCAATGGAGTGAGACTTCAACTCAAAAAAATAAAAAAATAAAAGGTTGATTAATGGGTACCGTTTCTGGTGTGGGTCAGGTGGGTAGAAAGTTAAGAATGGAATTGCCTCTTGGCTGGGTAATGGCTCTGGAACGTTATATGATACTCTTAAGTCTTGATTTTCAGTAATGTCTCTTGCTGCCCTGGACCATTTGATTATTGAATAGGGGTGAAGAATAAGAAGGAGTTTTGAATTTGGGGGATAAAACTTCAGAGATAAGTCAGTACTAGTGGCTGCCACTAGTGAGAAAGCTACTTTGCTCTCTTTCCCATAGTTTCAGTCATCCCACTGCAGAGTTGAAGAAGGATGGGGGAAAGTCTAAAGCAGGATGGGAGGAGGAACCACGACTTCTATCAAGTAAACTGGATAGACAAGTGGAGAATGCTTGGAGGTGGAAATGTTAGATCTTGCAAGATCCGATCCTTGGAATAAAGAAGCCTGTCTGTGCTTCCCAAAAATAAAAATATAAATAAGCCAGGCTCGGTGGCTCAGCCTGTAATCCCGAGCCTTGGGAGGCTGAGGTGAGTGGATTGCCTGAGCCCACGGGTTCAAGACCCGCTTGGACAAGTTGGCGAGATCTCATCTCCACAATAAATCAAGAAAATCAGCTGGGTGTGGTAGCACATGCCTGTAATTCTGGCTAATCAGAAGGCTGAGGTGGAAGGATCGCTGGAGCCCAGTAGGTCGAGGCTGCAGTGGCCAGGAGCGGCCACTGCACTCCAGTCTGGGCAACAGAGTGAGACTCTAACTCAAAAAAATAAAAAATATAAAAAAAAACAAACTAAAAATAGCTGAAAGAGATGGGGCTCACTCTGTCACCCAGGCTGGAATACAATGGCACAATGGTAGGTCACTGCATTCTCAAACTCCCAGGCTCAAGGGCCCCTTCTGCCTCAGTCTACAAGTGCACACCACCATGTCCGGCTATTTTATTTTATTGTTTGTAGAGATGGGGTCTCGCTATGTTGCCCAGGTTGGCCTAAAGCAATCCTCTTGCCTACGCCCTCCCAAAGTGCTGGAATTACAGGCATGAGGATCCACACCCCTCGGGAGAAGTTGCAAACTACCAAACTAACCTTATATGTGAGAACATCTTTCAGGCTCCCCTGGGAGATTTCCTCCAAGTCTATGTGCCAATCCTTGTTATATCCTGTCCCTAGGATGTAACACTGTCCACAGTCCAGCTCCCTTGCCCTTAACACTCCCCAGAGCATGGAGAATGACACCCCAACACCAGGCCACAATGCTGTGCTCATGTCTGCATAGCCTGGTGAAGCCCTACAGCAAGATAACCCAGCTCCGAGATCTCCCCTCTGATAATATCTCAGCCCCGTCAGGCGTGGTGGGTCAGGTCTGTAATCCCAGCACTTTGGGAGGCTGAAGCAGGAGTTTGAGACCACCTGGGGCAACTTAGCAAGACCTCATCTTTACAATAAATCAAAAAATTAGCCAGCTGTAGTAGTGCACACCTATGGTTCTGGCTAGTTGGAAGGCTGAGGCAGAAGGATTGCCTAAGCCCAGCAAGTTGAGGCTGCAGTGGCCATGAGCATACACTTGCCCTCCAACCTGGGTGACAAAGGGAGACTCTGCTAAAAAAAATCTCAACCCCCTCTAGCCTTCCAAGCCCTTGAGACATGGATGCAGGAGACTGCCTTGGGTGCTTGGAAATAGCTCACCTGCAAATGCCCCCAAAGTGAAATGGGGGCTCAGCCAGGGTTGAGAACCAGTGATCTCTTTTACAGCATTATCTGACTCTATCTCAGGAGCACAGACATGCCTCATCCCAGCACCCACCCCTTTGGAGGGTCTCACTCCCTGACTGACCTCACAGTCCCTGCCACCCACATCTCAGGACTCAGCCCAAACCACATTCTCAGAACACTGTCCTAGTGCACTCAGATGGGAAGCTGTGTCCCTCTCGTTCCTGGTTTGACTCAAGTGGGTAACAACTCTGAAATCTTCTTTGCCTGCACAGACAGATGGAGGTGAGCATCTACACTCCCCAGGATCTGAAACAACACTGAACAGCACATGCTACTGCTCACCTAGAATTGACCCTTCCCTTCAAGGAAGCTCCTGCCAGGCAGGCAGTGACTTTGGATAGACTGGGGGTCTAATCAGAATTGCAAAGAAGGACTGGCATTGAAGGAGCACAGGCCAGGCCCAAGTCTTGTCAAGTCATCTACACACATATGTCCTTGAAAAGTCCACACCAGACAGTCTGTGGACTGTGCCACGAAGATGCCAGACACAGACAGGCAGACAGAAGGTAAGACCACGGAGAGAATCAGGATGAGGCCCAGACACTCACCATGTATAAACTTAGATGAGACCTTGAGGAACTGTGGCTCTCTGGCAGCACCTGGGCCTCTGCTGTGACTGGTGTGGTGTGCACTGATCAACTCCACTGTCATATCAAAATACCACGGGTCAGGTGGCTGAAACAACAGAAAAGTACTTGCTCAGTTCTTAAGATTGGATGTCCAAGGTCAAGGTGCTAAGTGATTTAATTCCTGGTGAGGGCTCCCCTCCTAGTCATAGACGACTTCCTTCTGGCCATGTTCTCAACATGGCCACTTTGTGCACTCATTCAGAGAGCAAGCTCTGTGTACCCATGCAGAGAAAGCAAGCTCTCTGCTGTCTTTTCTTAAAAGTACACTGCAAATGAGACAGCTCACAGAATGGGAAAAAATATTTCCCAACTGTATATCTGACAAATGCCTAACATCTAGGATCTACAAGGAACTCAAATGCACTGAAGTGAAACAAACAGTCTCATTCAAAAGTGGGCAAAACACATGAATAAACATTTCTCAAAAGAAGATCATGAGCAGCCAGCAGATACACAGAAAAGTGCTCAGCCTCACTCATCATCAGAGAAATACAAATCAAAACCACATTGAGATACCACCTAAACCCAGTAAGAATGGCCATCATTAATAAAACAAACAAGCCGGGCTTGGTGGCTCAGCCTGTAATCCCAGCACTTTGGGAGGCTGAGGTGAGTGGATTGCCTGAGCCCATGGGTTCAAGACCCACCTGGGCAACTTGGCAAGACCTCATCTCTACAATAAATCAAAAAAAAAAAAAATTAGCCAGGCATGGTAGTGCACGCCTGTAATTTCAGCTACCTGGAAGGCTGAGGCAGAAGGATTGCCAGAGTCCAGCAGGTTGAGGCTGTGGTGGCCAGGAGTATGGCACTGCACTCCAGTCTAGTTGACAGAGTAAGACTCCAACTCAAATAAATAAATAATTAAAACAAACAAAGTGCATTACATTCATCAGGGCTCTCCATAGAGAATAAGTTAATAGGATGTGTCCTGGGGACTTACCACAGGAATTGGCTCCTGCAGTGATGGGGACACTGGGATGCTGGTAGTATGGCTCAGTCCAAGCCTTAGGACCAAGGAATCCAATGGTGTAACTCTCAGTCTGATGCTGGGAGCCTCAGCATCCAGGGTGTTGTTTCCTACTGCTCCTTCTCCAGGAATTAGGCCCCCTTTCTGCCCTCTTCCTATCTCACAGTTTATAGGTTGGAGACATCTCCCCTGGCTACCTTTCTCCAGCTACCAAGCACACACGTATGGGATGAGATCATTCAGGTGTATTTACCAGCACAAGGGATTTGGATAAATCTGTGGATTATCTACTTTTTGTTTCATTCCCACGAGCAGGAACAAAACCCACTGTACACAATAATGCTTCCTCAGCACCTGGTCCAACCCAGCCCATGTTTGATGAACAAATAAATGAACAGCCACAGGTGACTGGACCATGGATGGACACATGAATGGCACAACTGGGGTCAGACAGATCTCTCCAGAAAATGCAAAGCTGGTGATGCTTGAAATAGAAGGTGGTGGGAAGGGGAAGCCAAAGCGTGAACAGGAGTCTGGAAAGAAATCAGGGAAGAAGGTGGAGGAACAGGAGAGGGAGGAACAGACCAGGGCTTGAGAAAGAAGAGACAAAACAAAACGGGCAGAGATGAAAGAGAAAGGGAGAGACTTCTACTTCCAGCCAAGATGGAGGACTAAGCACTGGATTTAGCCTCCCCCTAAAACCAGAAAAAAAATCCTCAAAATATGTAACAAAACACTAATTTTCAAAAGCAGGATGGTGATGCATGAGAAATGGGAAACTAACAAGGTGGGCCCTGTGATTATTCTCAGTGTACTGTCTTAACATGGTTTCCAGGCCATGGTGCAAGAAGGGACCCCTAGTGGGTGGAAGTAATAAGGCTGAGTAATGAGGCTGTGGAAGTAATGAAGCTGAGAACATGGTGAGGCCCAGTTTGCAGGATGAGGAACAGGAGAGGAGGGAATGGAACAGAGACTGGTGAAAATCTGTCTCCTCACATATTCTGCAGAATATGATTGAGGTGTGCATGTGACAAGTCGTCTCAGGCCAGAGAAAGAACTGCCCAAGAGGAATAGCAGAAAAAAGACACATCAATTACACTGCCAGGAAGAGTACTTATTCCCACCAGCCAAACTGTGGCTCGTGGCTCAGGGGACACTGAATACACAGAAGGGTGGGAAATACTCAGGCCTCAGTGGTGGGAAATACTCAGACTTAGGTTAAATGCTGCTACCAATCTGCTGAATAAAGACTGAAAGCAACACCCAGAAGGATCAAAATGTTTATTGGTCACTTAACCAAACCCCAGAACAAAGTTTAAGAATATTTATAGAAATTCAAAAGTTCACAGGTCCAAAAAGATAAAAATCACAATTCACAAAGTTTAACAATGAAATTTAATATGTTGCTAGGTGCCGTGGTTCACACCGGTAATCCCCGCACTTTGGAAAGCTGAGACAAGAGGACTACCTGAGCCCAGGGGTTCAAGACCAGCCTGGGCAACTTGGTGAGACTTTGTCTCTACAATAAATCAGAAAATTAACTAGGCATGGTGGCATATGCCTGTAGGTCCAGTTACTTAGAAGGTTGAGGTGGAAAGATTGTCTGAGGCCAGCAGGTCAACCCTGCAGAAGTCATGAAGATGCTACTGCACTCCAACCTGTGTGACAGAATGAGACTGGGACTCAAAAAACAAAATAAAAAAATAATAAAATTGATAAAATAATTTTTTAAGTACTATGCTTACAAAGAAGCAGAGAAACATGACCTATAAACAAGAAAAAGAGTCAATCAAAACTTACCTAAAACTAACATAGATGTTATATTAGCAGACAAAATATTAAAAACTGTATTAACTATATACTATATGTTGAAAGAGATAAGTAGCAACATAAAAAACAAAACAAAGATCCCTAAATTAAACTACCAAAGATTTAAAAAATACAATATCTGAAATGAAAAACACACTAGATGGGATTAACAACAAATTAGACATTGCACAAAAAGATCTGTGAATCTGTAGAGTAAAATGCAGCACACAGAGAAAATGTGAGTAGCAACAAATTATAATACAAGAACAGTTCATCAATAAGCCATAAAACACATTCAAGCAGCCTAAGGTACATTTAATCAGATCCTCTGGAAAAAAAGGGGAAAACAAAAAAAAAATTGTATTTTTGGCCAAAAACAATTCAAACTCTATGAAAACTATAAGCTCACAGACTCATGAAGCACAATGAAATCTAAGCACCAGAATCATAAAGAAAATTACACCAAGGCACAACATAACAGATGACTCAAAACCAAAGATAAATGCAGACAAGGGGGGCAGGGAGACACGATACATCTAGAAAGCAAACTTAAGAATGACAGCAGATCCCCGCTGGAAACAATGTAAGTGAGAAGACAGTGGAACAACATTTTTCTTTTTTTGAGTTGGAGTCTCACTCTGTCGCCCAGACTGGAGTGCAGTGGACACTCCTGGCCACCGCAGCCTCGACCTGCTAGGCTCCAGTGATCCTTCTACTTCAGTCTTCTGAGTAGCTGGAATTACAAGAGTGCACTACTACGCCCGGCTAATTTTTTGATTTTATTGTAGAGATGAGGTCTTGTCTCCCCAGGCAGGTCTTGAACCCGCAGGCTCAGGCAATCCACTCACCTCAGCCTCCCAAAGGCATGGGATTACAGGCTGAGCCACCGAGCCTGGCTTGGAACATTTTTAAAGTACTGAATAAAATAGTTGAACTAGAATTACATAACCAGTGAAAATATCTTTCAAAAATAAAGACAAAACAGATATTTCAGACATACAGTAGCTGAAAGAATTCATAACCAGGCTATATGCCCTACAGGAAATGTTAAAGTAAGGTCTTGAGGCAGAAGAAATTATTATTAAATAAAAATATGTTACACAAAAGAATAACAACAACTGGAAATGGCAATCTTAAGGATAAATATAAGAGGTTTTTTTCTTCTTTAACTCTCTTTAAGACAAGTGACTGTTTAAACAAAAAAAGTGCAGTGAAGAGATTTATGACATATATGTAAGAAAAATAATTGACTACAATATCATAAAGTTTGAGATGGGGACATAGAAGTATAATATTGTAAAGTTCTTATACTGTCATGTACTGACATATTACTTGACAAATGACTGTAATAAGACAAAGATTGATGCTATAAAGCCTACAGCAATCATTAAAATAATAAAACAAAGAGTAATAGCTAACAAGTAATCACAAAATAAGTGAAATCATAAAATTATTCTATTAATCTAAAAAAAGGTAGAAAAGAAGATAAGAGGAAAAAGAACAAATGGCACAAAAACAAAAAGAAGATAGACAAATCAAACACATTAAATGTGGCCCAACTCTAAGCTGTCTATAAGAAATGCCCTTAAAACAAGCAACCCAGCGGGTGTGGTAGTGCACACCTATAGTTCCAGCTACTTGGAAGGCTGAGGCAGAAGGATCGCCAGAGCCCAGCAAGTCGAGGCTGTGGAGGCTGGGAGCGGCCACTGCAGTCCAGTCTGGGTGACAGAGAGAGACTTCAACTCACAAAAAAAAAAAAAACAAGCAACCCAATTCAAAAATGGGCAAAGAACTTGAACAGACATTTCTCCAAATGAAGTATGCAAATGAGTAACATGCACATGAAAAAGCATTCAGCATCCTTAGGCATTTGAGAAATGCAAATTTAAACAGCAATGATATACCACTTTAGACCTACTAAGATGGAAATAATAATAATAAATGGAAAATAACAAGTGTTGGTGATGATGCAGAGAAGTTGGGACATTTATGCCTTGCTGATAGAAATGTAAAATAGTGTGACCACTGTAGAAAACAGTCTAGCTCTTTTCCAGAAATTTAAATAGTGCATAACTTATGGCATAGCAATTCTGCTCCTAGCTATAAATCCAAAATAATTGAAAGCAGGGGATTGAACAGATATCTATTTTTTGATGTTTTTTGTTTTGTTTTTTAGTTGGAGTCTTACTCTGTTGCCCAGGCTAGAGCACAGTGGCACACTCATGCCAATCCAGCATCAACCTGCTGGGCTCTGGTGAACCTTTCGACTCACCCTTCCAAGTAACAGGAACTACAGGTACACGTTACCATGCCCAGCTAATTTTTGATTTAGTGTAGAGACAAGGTCTCACCAAGTGGCCCGGGCTGGTCTCAAATTCCCAGGCTCAAGCAATCCACTCACCTTGGCCTCCTTAAGTGCTGGGATGACAGGCTGAGCCACCATTGAACAGATAATTGTACACTGATGTTCATAGCAACATCATTCACAATAGCCAAAAGGTAGAACCAACGTGTTCATCTGTCCATCTACTCATACAATGATTT
>NW_006986736.1:10675-11496 GCF_000164805.1 Carlito syrichta
CTGGGCAGCGAGACCTCATCTCTACAATAAATCAAAAAATCAGATGGGCATGGTAGTGCATAGCTGTAATTCCGGCTACTCGGAAGGCTGAGGCGGAAGGATCGCCAGAGCCCAGCAGGTCGAGGCTGCAGTGGCCGGGAGCATCCAGTGCACTCCAGTCTGGGCGACAGAGTGAGACTCCAACTCAAAAAATAAATAACACTTTAGGAGGCCAAAGCGAGAGGATTGCCTGAGCCCAGGGGTTCGAGACCAGCCTGGGCAATTTGATGAGACATCGTCTCTACAATAAATCAAGAAGTTAGCTGGGTGTGGTGCCACACACCTGTAGTCCCAGCTGCTTGGGAGGCTGAGGCAGGAGGATGGCCCAAGTCCAGCCCCTGTGAGAGGATCTGGGGTAGGGAAGCCACTGCCATGTCACCCCATGACTCCTCTGTACCATGGGGTGGGCAGTGGCCAGGCAGGGGTCCCGGGTGACCATGAAACCTTCAGCAAGTTCAACCAACATCCTCCATCCTGTTTATGCACCTGGAATATGGGGACAATGATACTCATGCCCCCTTCCCAGGGTGTGGTGAGGATAGGGTGTGCGTGTCTGCACTCATCATTAATGATATTTTCACGATATAAGTCACTGAGATCTCACTGAGGATGAGGAAAAGAACAACTTTGAGAGCCCATTTGACCCAAGGTGACTCCGCCTCTGCTAAGGAGTGAGGATTGGGGGAGGGTGGTGGTCCATGACGCCCTGGTCCCAGTCACCCCTGACCTGGTTAGCCAACCCCCAGAAGGCCCTTCTGAACATGGTAGCTTGTGTCTGTGGG
>NW_006986737.1:0-7075 GCF_000164805.1 Carlito syrichta
GAGGGCTAGTACCTGGTGTAATCATCCCAGAGGAAACAAAGGCAGTCTGGTACCCATAAAAAGGAAGAAAAACTCACTGGAGCATTTTTCAGAGAAAAAGGTCACTCACTGGGTCACTATTAACATTGGAGGGCCAGTCACTGGGGAACCCATTATAGAGGGGTTCATGTCTTTGGGGCATCATAGAGGGGTGCCTGTCACTGGGACACTCATCACAAATGAAAGACCGCCGCTTGTGCACCCAAAACTGAGAAGACTTAGTCACTTGGCCAGAAAATATGGAGGAGGCCCAGATACTGGAACACCCATGACAGATGAGGGTAGTTGATGGGGCACCCTACTTGGAGGCGAGTCTGTCACTGGGGCACCAATCACAGAGGATGCTTTGTCAATGGAGCACCCATTATGGAGGAGGTGCTGTCACTTTGACACCCATCACACAGGAGGATTGGTCATTGTGGTTTCCATTATATCTGAAGAACTGTCACTGGGAGACCAGTCACAGAGGAGGCCCAGTCACTGGGGCACACAAAATGGAAGATGTCCAGTTACTGGGACACTGATAAAAATAAGTAGTAATGAGGGCACCAATTATGAATGAGGCCCAGCAAATAAAGACAACTATCACAGAGGACAGCTAGAGGAGGAGGAACTGTAACTGGACACCAATTAGAAAGGAGGAACTATAAGTGGGACACCCCTCGGCAGGAGGACCAATCACTGGAACACTGATATGGCAGAGGACCAGTCACTGAGGCACTGATCACAGAGGATGTCCACTTACTTGGGCACGCAATACAGAAGAAGAGTCATTACTAGGAAACATATTTTGAAGAAATTCAGTCACTTATCACCCATCACAGAAGTGGGTTAGTCACTGGAACACCAATTATGGAGATGGGCAGTCACTAGGAGAACCATTGCAGATAAAGGTCAGTCACTGCAGAACCTATCACACAATAGGTCCTGTCAATAGGACACCCATCGAAGAGAAGAAACAGTTACTGTGGCGCAAATAATAAAGGAGGACCAGTCACAAAGGCACACATCACAGAGGAGGGCTAGTTACCAGGACACCAATTACAAAAGAGAGCTTGTCACTGTGGCACCCATCAGAGATGCGAGACAGTCACAAAAGAATGAATCAAAGAGAATGGCCAGTAACCAAGACTCTCAGTACAGAGTGTATCTAGTCCCTGGGACATCCATCACACATGAGGACCAGTCACATGAACACCTATCACAAAGGAGGAATAATCACTGGGGCAAGCATTATTGAGTATGTCCAGTAAGTGAGACTCCAATCACAGAGGGAGGTTAGTCACTGGGCAATCATTATGGACAAGTGCCTGTCACTGTGTCACTAATCATGGAGGAGGCCCAGTCACTAGGGCACCCAAAATCAAAGAGGGCAAGTAAGAGGACACACATTATAAATGAGGCTCAGTTACCGGGGCAACCATAACAGAGGAATGCCAGTCACTGGGCAACCCATCACAGAGCAGTGACAGTCACCGTGGTACATATTTTAGAGGAAAGCCTGTCACTGGGCCATATAGGATATATGGATGCTACTCACAAATGAAAGCTAGTTACTGGGACAACAATCACAGAAGAGAGCTAGTCATTGGGGTTCCCATAATGGAGGAACACCATCACTAGGGCACACATGGAGAAAGCCTCATCACAGTGGCAACCAACACAGAGGAGAGCCAGTTCCAGGGACATCCATCACAGAGAAGATCCAGACACTGGGGCACCAAACACAGAGGAGGGGTAGTCAGTAAGGCATCCATTATGACTGAGGATTAGTCACTGGTGCACTTATCAAAAAAGACAGAAGCGGGATCACTGGGACAGTTATCAAAGAATAGGGTTAGTCAATGGAGCACACATCACAGATGAGCGTTAGTTACTGGGACTTCAATCACAGAGGAGGTGTAGTTACTGGGCATTGATCACAAATTAGCACCAGTCACTGGGACAGCAATCACTGAAGAGAGACAGTCACTGTGACACCCATCATAGAGGAAGAACAGTCACTGGGATACTCATAATCCAAGAATACCAGTCACTGGTATACCATCACATAGGTGGATCAGCCATGCAGACAGCCTTCACAGAAGAGGGTTAGTACTGGGACACCCAACACAGTGGAGGGTTATTCACTATGGCACCCATAACAGAGGGGGACTAGTCACTAGGGAACCCATTATAAATGAGGGCCGGTCATTGGAACTACCCTTCACACAGGAGGGCTAGTAACTGGGGCAACCATTATGGTGGATGACTTGTCACCGTGGAGCAACCAAGAGAAGGTCCAGTCCCTTAGCAGTCATGATGAAGAATGGCAACAACTCACTTTGACAATCATTTTGGAGGAAGCTCTGTCACTTGTGCCTCAATCACAAAGGAGATCCTGTAACTCGTTCACCCATAAGAAGACCAGGTGCAGCCATCAAAGGAATGAGCTACTCACTGGAGCCATCAAAGAAGTGAGCTACTCACTGGAGCACCCAATATGGAGGAGACTCCTTCACTTTCACAAGTAAAACAGAGGAGAGTCAGTCACTGGGACATTCATCACAAAAGAGGAACAGTCACTGAAGTGCTCATTAGGGGGAGACCTAATCACTGGGTCATCCTTTACAAAGGAAGGCTAGTAACCTGGGCTCACATTACAGAGGAGACACTGTCACTGAGTGACCTATCACAATGGTGGACCTATCCATCAGGCACCCATCACAGAGGAGTCACAGTCACTAGGGCTTCCATCAGAAGGAAGGTCAATCACTGGGGGCACTGATTACAGAGTAAGGCCAGTCTCTGAGACACTTATCACAGATGATACCTAGTCACTGGGACACCCATCACTGAGGACTGGTCACTGGGGAACCAATTACAGATGAGCTATTCAATAAGGTACTAAATACAAAGTAGGGGCAGTCACTGAGGTAACCATAAATGAGGAGGGTTAGTCATTGGGAAAGTATTCACAGAAGAGACCAGTCACTAGGGCAAGCATCACAGAGGGCCAGTAACTGGACACACAACACAGAGAAGGGACTGTCACTGGAGCACCCATAATAGCAGAGCACGTGTCAATGGGACACACATCAGTGAGGCATGTCTGTCATGGGGCACCACTCACATAGTAGAGCTTGTTAGTTGGGCACCAAATAAGGAGGAGGTTCAGTCACTGGGTCATCTATCACAAAGGAGGGCTTTTCACTGGGGCACCCAATTGGAGGAAGGCTAGTCACTGGGGCAAGAATCACGAAGGAAACACAGTCAAAGGAGCACTGATAAAGGAGGAGAACCAATAACTGGTAAACCCTTCTCAGAGAAGGGTCATTCACAAGGGCACCCATTCTAAAGTAAGTCTAGTCACTGGGGCATTCATTTTGGAGAAGTCCCAGTTACTAAAACACTCATCACAGGAGCACCTATCATATATGAAAACCTGCCACTGGGCACCATCACAGAGAAGACCAAGTCACTGAGGTACAAAAATGGAAAAAATATTTCTGAGACACTTGTCATAGAAGAGGGAAAATCATTAGGGCACCTATCATATATGAAGCTTAATCACTGGGGTGCTAATCACACAGGAAACAAACTCTTGAGGAACACATTACAGAAGAGGCATAATAACTGGAAGACCAATCTCAAATGAGGGCGAATCACTATGTCATACTTTGTGAAATGGCACTTTGTGAAATGTGGGACACCCATCACAAAGAAGGGCTACTCATCAGGGCACTAGATCATAAATCACAGAGGAGGTATTCAATGAGTCACTAAACACAGATTAAGGACAGTCATAGAGGCACTCTTAAAAGACAAGGATTAGCCACTGGGGGGTCCCATCAGGTAGGATGACCTGTCACTGCTGAACCCATAATGGAGAATGACCAATCACTGGGGCACCCATTGTGGAGGAGAACCAGTTATTAGGACACCCACCACAGAGGAAGAAGAGTCACTAAGGCACCCATTATGGAGGAGGTCCAGTCACTGTGGCACTAATTACCAAGAAGACCCAGTCACTGAGACATTCATAATGAAGAGAGACTGGACAATGGGAAACACATTATGTGGGGGAAACAGTTAGTGGGGCAGCAATCACAGAAGAAAGGTTTTCACTGAGGCACTCAAATCAGAGGAGAGTCAGTCATTTGGGAATTTTTGACAAAGTGCCAGTTACTGGGGAACAAAACACAGAAGAGAATCAGTTACTGTAGCACCCATCACATACGGGGTATATTCACTGTGCATCTATAACAGAGGAGGGTAAATCATTAGTGCATCCATTATGGAAGAGATTTAGTTACTGGGGCATCCATCACAGAGGAGGCATCGTCACTCTTGCAACTATAACAGAGAAGTGCCCGTCCCATAGGCACCCATCACAGATGAGAGTGAGTCACTGGGGCACACATAAGAAGTAGAAACAATCACTGGCACACCCAACACAGAAGAGTGTTAGTCACTTAGGCACCCATTACAGAGTAGACCCAGTCACTGGGAACCCATCAGAGATAAGGACTATGCACTGGGGAACCTATTGCAGATGAAGATCAGTCACAGGGACATAGATTACAGGGAAGGTCAGTCCCTGGAGTAGCAATGCCAGATGACGGACAGTAACTGGAACTCAGATTTCAGAGAGTAACCAGTCACTGGGGCATACATAATAGAGGAGGATCAGTCAATAAGGCACAAGGAGGTACAGTCATTGAGGCATTCATCACAGCGGATGGCCCATCACTCTCACAGCCATAACAGAAATTGGATGATTAATGGGTCGTCCATAACAGAGGGGTGATAATACTGGACACCCAACATAAAGGAGAGACTGTCACTGGAGATCTATATTAGAGGAGGGCTTGTCATAGAGGAACCCACCAGAGTTGTGTCAGTCACAGGGGTACCCCTCACACAAAAGGGATAGTCACTGGGGCATCCATTATAGAAGTGGCCCAGTCACTGGGTAATCTATCACAGAGGACTATTCCCTGGGGCATCTAATATGGAGGAGGACCAGTCCCTGTGACACAAATCAGAAAACAGGCCTGGTCAACGGAGACCCTATCATGGAGCAGATCAAATCACTGGAATGTCCTTCACAGAGAAGGATCAGTCACTGGACATGCATTATGGAGGAGGACAAAGAATTGGGACACACCTCACAGAGGAGGACTAGTCACAGGAACACACATATGGGGGTAGGCCAAGTCACTGTGGTAACAAAAGTGGTGGAGGCCTAGTCACTAAGACACTCATTGCAGGGAAAAATTAGTCACTGGGGTACTCATCATATATGAAGGTCAGTCACAGTCACCAATTATAGGGGAGGCACAATCACTGAAACAACATTCTCTAAGAAAGGCCAATTACTCTGGCACCCATAACAGTGGAAGGCTAGTCACTTGGGCACCAATCATAGGGGAGTGCTAGTTATTGCAGTACATATTATAGAGAAAGGGGTCACTGTGGCATACTTCACACAGGGGAGTCAAGAACTGACAAAAATCACAAAGCGGTCTCAGTCAAAGAGGCAAACATTATGAAGGAGTCAGTCAATGGGGCACACATTATGGAAGGGGTCCAGTGAGACAGTTAACACAGAGCCGTGCCCATAACAGGCCCAGTCTTACAGAGGAGGCACAGTAAGTGGGACAACAACCAAAGAGGAGAACTAGTCACTGGAGCAGTCATTATACTTGAGGGAGAGACATGAGGTCACCAATTGCTGAGGAGGTCCTCTGATTGGAGCACCCATAATGGAGGAGGATCTGTCACTGAGGATCCCATAATGGTATAGGCCCTGTTATTGGGACACACGTCACAGAGGTGGGTTAGGTAGTAGGACACACACCATGGAAGAAGTCCAGGCACTGGTTTACCAATCACCAAGGAGGCCCAGTCACTGAGGCACCCATATTGGAGGAGAACAAGTTACCGTGGCATCTATTATGTAGGAGACACAGTCACTGGAGCAGTAATCAGAGAGGAAAGCTAGTAACTAGGGTAGACCTAACAGAAGAGGAAATTTTTCTTAGAGGAGGGTTTCTCACTGGGGCACCAATCACAAAGGAGGGCTAGTCAGGGAAAAGTATTATAGAGGAGTACATTCACTGAGGCATCTATCACAGAGGAGGAACATTCAGTGGGACACCCATAATAAAGGAGGCTCAATCACTGGGTCACCCATCACAGAAGAGAATCAGTAACTGTTACATCATCAAGAGGAAAGCAACTCACTGTGGCGCTCATAACAGAAGAGGGCTAGTCACTGGGACGCCAATTATTTAGAAGGCCTAGTTACTGGAACACCCATCACAGAGAAAGATTAGCCACTGTAGTACCCAATTTGGAGGAATGCCAGTCACAGAGGCAACAAGCAAAGAGGAGTGTCACTCAATGGAGCACTTATTTTGGAGGAGGCTCATTCACTGGGATGCCCATCACAGAATATGGGTAGTCACTGGGGCAGTCATTATGTAGGAGGCCCTTTAATTGAAGCACCAATCACAAGAGAGAACTACTCATTGGTGCACCCAAAATGGAGGAGGACCAGCTACTAGGACAAATATATCAAAAAAGGCTTAGTCACTGGGGTACCCATTACAGAGGAGACCAGACATTGGGGCACCAATCACAGAGGAGGCCCAGTCACTGGGACATTCATTATGGGGGAGGGAAAGTCACCATTACACTCATTACAGAGGATGTATTGTCACTGGGCCACCTATCACAAAGAAGAGACATCTACTAAGGCACCTATCACAGAGGAGGACCAGTCACTAGCCACTTATCACAGAGAAGTGCCAGTCACTGGGGCACCAATTCGGAGAAGAAACAGTCACTGCAGCACATATCACAGAGGAGAGCCAGTCACTGAGACATTCATTACAGAGGAAGATTTCTAACGACAGGCACATATCCAGAGGAGTCAGTCACTAGAACACCCAATAAAATGAGAGCCAAACACTGGGGCACTGATCAAAGGGGAGAACAATTTACTGGAACACCCATCACAGAGGCGTATGGCTCAATGAACCAATAAAAA
>NW_006986738.1:0-7257 GCF_000164805.1 Carlito syrichta
AGTATGGGTGAGAGGAATGACTGTTTTGTTAAAAATGAGTGATCAGGTCGAAAAGAAGAAAATTATAATTTGATGGTGAGGAGGATCCCTGTTGAACAGCCCTGATGTGATAAATAGAAAACAGGGACAACAGAGTAATGAATCCAATCCTGAAAAATGGAAAAATGACTTTTTCTCCCATGAATTTTATACTTCCTCTTGTGCATTTGTTTCTGGGAATTATAATCAGGAAAATTAGAGCCTGTGTTATAAGATTGTTCCTTTAAACATAGGTAATTCTTGACTTTTTAGATTTATTCTTATAATGGGTAGAAAGGAAGATGGAAATCCAACTGGAAGCATATAGACTAGAGTATCTTACCAATAAAGTTTATATCTGGCAATTTGAGAGTTTAGGCCTTGTTATTCCTCTCCAGTTCAAACTCTGTCTCTGACATAATTTTTAAAATTTTTGAGCACCAATTTTCCTTTTTATTCTACTACTGTTCACATTATTAGTTTAACTCACTCGATTATAGGATTCTCCAGTTCCCAGAATTAATTTTAAAACCATCTTTTTCTATTCACTATCTCTTTCCTTTCTCTTCACTGCTGAACTTTGAAAATCATATTCTTAAAATGCTAAATGCCCGTGTATATTCAATGCCAGTTTCTTCTCCATTTTCTAGACAGAGATAATTTTCTGAACGTGTTTTTTTTTTCCCAAATGAAGAACATATAAAGATATACACTTGGAATTACTTTACTTTGGATAATTGGCCAGAAACCAAGTGTCTAATTTGTAATAGGTCCTAGGTATTTAATTCTCATTTTATAAGAAAGGTATTAGGAGTCCTTCATCCCTCCCCTATTTAAAAAAGGCTATTAATCTGATGGCATTTTTGAAAGGCAAAATAATAAGTGAAACATTTATTTCAAGTTTTATTCACCACTTTTGGGAGTACCACTTTTGATTTTGAAAAAGCAAAAGTCTGTTTTTAGAAAAACCATACAATCTGGACATAAATATATTTTCTTTAACAAAGGTGACCTGTTTATTGCAGCACTATTCACAATAGCAAAAACATGAAATCAACCATGTTGTCCATTGAAACTGGCCTGGAAAAAAAATGTGGTCATATACACAACGGACTATTACACAGTCATAAAGAAGGACAAACATATGGACTTCACAGCAACTTAGATGGATTTGGAGTCAATAATACTCAGTGATCTATCACAGAAATAAAAAAAGAGTACCATATGTTCTCACTCATAAGCGGACCCTGAACATTTACCCTAATACTATAACAAAGGGATTAGCAGTAGCAGGATACTGCTTGGTTGGTGGTACAGGGCACACAACATCAATACAGGTATCTCAAACCAGGCAAAGGGAGGCCCTAACCTAACCTGTACAATGTCCACTTATATAATTAATCCTGAATTGTACCCCACATCTTTAAAATAAATTTTTTAAAAAAGAAAGATACCCTGTAAATATGACACTTGCAGGCCCTAATAATCTGAAAATGAATTCACTGACTTTACATAATCAATATTCAAGAAAGAGAAATGTCTCCTCAATATTAGAGATCAGTGAACAGATACTTGAAAGATATTCCATAAGAATTATCAAAATCTGAAAACTCCCAAAGCTGCTGAGTGACACCAATGAAAGATATTTAACTTAAAGCACAAAGACTTTGAATCAAATGTCCTAAATGTGCTCAAAGAACTAAAGGAATAGATGGACAAATAACTAAAAGAAACCAGGAATGCAATGTATACAAAAATAAAATAATTCAACAAGGAAGTAGAAACTATAAAAGGAACAAAATATATATTCTGGAGATGAAAAGTATAATACACAAAATGAAAAGTCACTAGAAACTTTCAACTACAAATCTGAGCAGACAGAGGAAATAATAAACGAACTTGAAGACACGTCATTTGAAATTATCTAGTCTGATAAACAGAAAAAAAAATGAGTAAAAAGGAGCAGAGCCTGAGAGACCAGTAAGTCATCATCCAACATACCTATAGATGCATACTGAGAGTTTCCAAAGGCAAGGAGAGAAAACAAAGAGAAGAAAATATATTTTACAAAATAATGACTGAAGACTTTTCAAATTAAAAAAATGAAAATGCATATTCTTGAAGCAGAAAAATAGTGCTGGAAAACTAGATATCCACCTACAAATGAATGAGTTGGACTCTTCTCTTGCATCATATACAAAAATTAACTCAGTAGATCAGAGATATAAGTAAAAATGTTAAAATGAGACAACTTTTAAAACAAAAAAGGGGGCCTGGCTCAGTGGATCAGCCTGTAATTCCAGCACTTTGGGAGACCAAGATAAAGTGGATTGCCTTAAGCTCGTGGGTTTGAGACCAGCCCGGGCAACTTGGTGAGACCTCCTCTCTACAATAAATAAAAAACTTAGCCAGGTGTGGTAGTGTGCACCTACAGTTCCAGCTACTGGGAAACCTGAGGCAGAAGGATCACTGGAGACCAGCAGATTGACACTGGAGTGAGTGTACCACTGAACTCCAGACTGGGTGATAGAGTAAGACTCCAACTCAAAAAACAAAAAACAAAAAACAAACCCAAAAAATAAAAGAGGGGAAACTCTTCATGACATTGTATTTGGCAGCGATTCTATTGATATGACACAAAAAGTATAGGCAGGAAAAGAAAAAAACAGTTAAACTGGACTTCATCAGCATTAGAAACTTTTGTGCATCAAAACACATCATCAACAGAGTGAAAATGTAATCCAAAGAATGAGAGAAAATATTTGCCAATCACATATTTGATAAGGGATTAATATCTGGAATATATAAATTATTCCTACAACTTGACAACAACAGCAAATCTGATTTTAAAACAGGCAAAGGATTTGAATAGATATTTTTCCAAAGAAGATAAACAAATGGCCTTTAAGCACATGAAAATATGGCCAACATCAATAGAATTTTAGGGAAATGCAAACCAAAACCGCAATTGGATACCATTTTGCACTCATTGGGATGCCTGTGGATTTTTTCCAAGAAGAAAATAACAATTGTTGGTGACAATGTAGAACAATTGAAATGCTTGCAATTGTTGGAATGGTGTAGCTGCTGTGGGAAACAGTATAACAGTTCCTCAAAACTTAAACAGAGAACTGCCATATTATTCAAAAATTTGACTTCTAGTTACATATCTTAAAAATTGAAAAATAATGATTATATGCCTTAAAAGATTGTACTTGAAAAGATATTTATACACCCATGTTCACAGCAGCAGTATTCACAACAGCTGAAATGTAGAAGCAACCCAAGTGTTCATTAACGTATGAATTGATAAACAAAATATAGTATATACATGGAGTGGTGTATATTCAGCCTTAAAAATGAATGCAGTTCTGAATCTTGCTATAACATGAATGAACTTTAAAGACATGATAAGTGAATAAAACAAGCCAGACACCAAAGTCAAAAAAAGGGATGATTTTACTTATATGTGGTACCTGAAGTAATCATACTTGTAGATACAGAAATTAGAATGGAGGTTGTCAGGGTGTGGTGGAGGAAAGAATAGCATGTCATTGTTTAATGGGTACAGATTTTCAGTTAGAGAAAATGAAGTTTTGGAGTTGAATGGTGGTGATCACTGCATAATATGTGAATATACTTAATTCCATTAAATTATAATGTAAATCTGTTTGAAATGATACATTTTATGCTGTCTATATTTCACCTCAAAGATGTCCTATTAACCTATTGTTAATGGATTTAGCAGCTATTGATTACTGCCTAACCCACGAACATTATTTTAGGTTGCACAGTGGTGATACTCTTTTAATCTTTGTGAAATTCTTATCTCAATTTCTTCTACAAAGAAGGCCCTTTTCACTTTAACTCTATTGCTACCCTGAAACAGTTTGTACTGTATAATTTTTAATAATAATGTCATGATTTGTATTGAGAATCAGTCATGAGTAGTTTGAATGTGCATCAGGTGACAAGACTTAAACTTCAGAATATTTAAGGATCTCTTATTTTAAATATTTGTGTAACATGTTTGAAAACTGAGAAAAGAACCCAAAATAGCCTCAGAATAATAAGAAAAGGGCTATTCTAACCAGCTAGTCTTGTAAATATCAGCCATTCTTGTGAGTGTGTAATGGGATATTCCTTCCTACTCTCTCTCAATTGCACTCTCCATCTCTCTGATTACCCTTGTCTTGGTCTAGTTGACCTAGGAGAGATGAAAATTCTCACAAATTGAACTAACTTCTTGATTTGAATGAGAAATAGTGATTTTAAAATGGAAAGTGTACACATTGCTTTGCATTCTTCATTATTGAGGTTTGCTTGACAGTTTAGCTCAGACAAGAGAGAAAGTGGCTCCTAGCCTGACATATTCCGGGCACTTCTTAAAGCAAAGTCAAAGAAACATTCTTGAAAACTTCAAGTGTCTATACTTGAATTCCTCAAATGGGATAAAGTCTTTCAGGTATCAGGCTCTTGGTTTTCCTGCATGGGGCCCCATTCCTCCATTCTTCACATACTTCTAGTCTCAATTTAAGTGTTGCCTATTCGGTTAAGCCCTTCTATTCCAAGAATTCCTGACTTAGTCTTCTTCTCTATTGTCTCCTACCATAGTCCTTATTTATTCCTCTACACCGTAAAGTAGAGGAAGGCACGTGATGTCTTGCTAATCATGAGAAATCCACTGACTAGTAATATAGAGCAGATGTAGTTACTCTTTCTTTACTCAGGAAATATTTGAGCACATATATGCTCACTGAAACAAGGACATAGTCCTTCTGTGCAGGAACTTGACCTTTTGTGGTGAAAAACTCATGGAGAAAGCTTTGTGTAGTGAAAGAACTATGAGAAAAGATAATAACAGGAGTATAATACAACTGTGAATGGTCACTGACTCAATTTGCAAAGAAGGTTGCAAGTAAGATTTATGAGTGTGCTAGATATAAGGAAGGTGCCAGGTTAAGTCTGGACTTTGCCCAAACAGAACTATTTGGGATACATAGAAAAAATAATGTCACAACTTTAAAATGGGAAAAAGACAAGACACCATGGCATATAATTTTCTCTATGGTATGTAATTTTAATCAGGCTCTATACAATTCAGAGTAGCAAGGATTTGTGAATCAATCATGGACACCTATACATTTAACTGCGTGCAAATAATTTTAAATCTAAAAATACCATGAATAAATAAATAACTGCTCAGTTTTACTTCTTGAGCTGGGAGGTTCTGCTCTTTGGGAATAAAGACAACCAGTGATCCACCACTAAGCTAAAATAAATAATATCTATGGTAGTTAATTAATCATTCACCATTGACAACTGTGAAGTTTATAATTTAATGTAATTTACTATAGCTTTACAAACATGTATTTTAATAAAGAATTTTAATAAAATTTGATGATCTAATGTATATAAAGTAGAAATATAGGTATTAATGATTCAGGAATTTCAGTGTCTAAACTGATTTCCTTATATATTTAACACTTGTAGTGACTATGCACATTGTGACACAGATGTAGTTCAGATCTATGTCTTCTTTCATTTTGTGTCTATGTGTGTCCAAACATCAACTGAAATAGTCTAAATGAAAAGATACAAAAAAGTACCATTCCAATTGCACACTGGTTCTCCAGAATGAGTAGATAAAATGTGCTACTGAAACAAATTATAGCCCTTTCTTTGTACTTACATCTCCTGCAATTGCCTAGCAAATCTTATCCAAAGGTGACCTGTTCTTATGGCATAAAACAATGCAGTTCAGAACACGATAAGCAGACTTTGGTTTCTGGTTTGGCATGCAAAGATCTTGGAAGTAATCACTCTCATTCTCCCAACAGGAATAAAATCAAACAAACTGAAAAACAACAACTCTCTTAGCTCAATCAAATATTAGAAATCATAAGACGAACTTGGAAAAACAGACAGGGAGATGCCAAGAATCATGGCTCACCAGGAGCAGATGCAAAAAGGCAGATGTCCACAGCTGAAGTCAGTGTTGGTAGCAATGCTTTACATATAATTCACGAATTGCTAGAGACTCAGTGTTGACTAGCTTTAGAGTTTAAATCTGAAGAAGCCTGGTCTTGGAGACTCCCCACACTTTTCAGAGTTTTACTTGCAACATTGCTACCAGGTTCTCACTATGAAGATCACAGAAAAGTCCTTTAGTTATTTTTATCAGGATAGAGGGGCAAGTAGCCCTTTTTGAAATATGCTCAGAGCACCCTCTTCTCCTCAGCAAGGACTACCTACCCTCAATGGAAACTATTTTACCAGAGCTTAATTCTGATGGGGTTTTGCCAAAGCCCAAATGACCTGGGGAAGGGAAACACCCAATTCCAGCCTCCTTTAGACTTGACATGGGGAAAACAAATATGTAACTTCCATTCACTAAAAGACTGAGACCTGTTAATACTGTAGCAATAGTGCTCTTGCAAAACAGCAAGGAGTTAAAGCTAAAAGAACTGCAAGTCTCAGATCCCATTTCTGGAGGCTATCAACACCCAAAGACAACAGGGGACAAAAACAAGAACACTATAAGCAATTTTATCCTCTGATATCACAGTTACAGTAATCACAATTTAACTCTTGGCCAGATAAACATTAAACTTTACACAAAAGATCTACCTACCTCAGATTCCTTTTATCTGATATATTTAGCTTTCAATCAAAGTTATATTAAAAGGCAAAAAACAGTCTGGTGAAACAAAGCGAGTGTCAGAGGCAGTTTCAGAATTGGTAGAGATTTTAGAATTACCAAACTTGGAGTTTAAAATGCTTGTGATTAATAGGCTAAGGACTCCAAGGGAAAAAGTAAACAATATGCAAGAACAGAGGAGTAATAAGCAGAGTGATCACAATGCTAAAAAAGAATCAAAAGGAAATAGAAATAAAAACACCCTAATAAAAACAAATAATGCTTTGATATGGCTATCAATAGATGAGCCATAATGCTTTGATGGGCTCATCAATAGATTAGACATAGCTAGGAAAGAATTGGTGAACTCAAAGGCATGCCATTATGAACTCCCAAAAGTTAAATGCAAAGAGATCAAAGATTTTTTTTTAAGATGGAACAGAATATCTAAAGACTGTGAGATAACTTTACAAAGGTGTAACATACACATAATGGGAATACCAAAAAGAGATGAAGCAGAAACAGAGAATATTTGAAGTAATATAGCTGAAATTTTTCAAAATCAGTAACAGGCACCAACTACAAATAAAGAAACTAAA
>NW_006986739.1:0-477 GCF_000164805.1 Carlito syrichta
CGAGATAGTTAACTCAGTTGGCTAGCCAGCTGGCTAGCTAAACAAGTCAGCTAGTTAATTCAGCTGTCTAGCCAGGTAGTTAGATAGTTAGAGAACTAGTTAAGTCAGCTGGCTAACAAACGGGATAGCTAGTTATGTCAGCTAGTTAATTCAGTTGGCTTCCCATCTGGCTAGCTAGGTAGCTAGCTAGATAAGTCAGGTGGCCAGACAGCTGGTTAACTGGTTAAGACAGCTAGCAAATTCAGCTAGTTGTCAGCTGGCTAGCTAGGTAGCCAGCTAGTTAAGCCAGCTAGATAGGTCATCTGGCTAGCTAGTAAGTCAGTTAGTTAAGTCAGCTGGCTAGCCATCTGCCTTGCCAGGTAACTAGCTAGTTAAGGCAGTTGGCTACCCAGTTGGCTAGATAGTTTAATAGCCTCCTTAAATCAGCACCCTGGCCAGAATGTTAGCTAGGTAGGTAGGTAGTTATTTCAGATGGCA
>NW_006986740.1:0-466 GCF_000164805.1 Carlito syrichta
CCATAGTTCAATAACCATTATGATTTATTTCATGCATCCTTGAAGGCTGTACTCCCAACTCCCTCACACAAGATTTTCCCCTTACTCACTAACCTATATTATGTGGTTCACCTATAATTTTCCTAAGTTTTTCTTAGGTCAATCTCCTGTTAATTCAAGGCATTTGTCTCCTGTTGCCCCCATTCTGCTTCTCCAGTAAGTTTTCCCCTCTCTTGTTCTCGATCAAATAAATCTTTGGCTCATCTTCACACCCATATGAAACCTTCTTAATCCACTTCCTGATAAGGCCCTGAGTTTTCATATTGTTGCTCCCATTTTTCCGTTTAAACTGTTTTTCTTATTCCCCCCTTTACCCAGATCCCTTTGAAATACAGGTGAGTTTGGGCTGTGAGCGGCACTCTGGAGAGAGCCCCCAAAGCTCCCTCTGGGCAGCTTTTGAAGAATCAGATTTCCTAAGTTTCCAAAA
>NW_006986741.1:0-464 GCF_000164805.1 Carlito syrichta
ACAAGTATTTGTTTAAAGAAAGAAATCCATAGCTTAAAAAATAAACAACCAAAGATAAAACAGGACGACTTTAAAGACCTTACTCTGCTGTACTCACCTATTAACAATTTCTTAGACATATGCTCTTTCTTCATGCAGGTTTTTTCACTTCCTGAAAAATCTCATTCTGGAAGGTTTCTACATTTTTGTTTCCTGTCTAGCCCTTCGACAATTCCTACTCATTTTTCAGCAATCTGTCCAGAGTTTGTTTCCAGAAGACTTTACTGAACTTCCAAAATAAATGATCCTTGCTTCTATGATTAAAAACAAAAACCAAAAAACAAGCCAAAAGCCTCATTATGGTTGAAGATAATTAGTTCCCCGTGTCTCTCACTGGAATGATAAGCTCCCTAAAGTCAGACACTGTGGAGGTGACATTATGGCACCAAAGGCCCTGATGGGAGTTCCCAACGTCTATTTATTTA
>NW_006986742.1:0-551 GCF_000164805.1 Carlito syrichta
CCTACCTTGTCCCCTCCCCCACCCCTCATTTTCAGAGGTCAAGGGAAAAGTCTCTTTTATTTGACTCAGTCTGAAGCCTTGGGAACTAGAGACCTGACTTGAGGTTCAGAGGCTTGAATCTGAATTTGTCCTAAGAGGCCTCGTGGTGCTCATGGCCTAATGGCCTAATGGCCTAGTAAAGGGTCCTAAGGTGAATACACACTCCAACTCCACTGGGACCCTTTCTGCAGAGTCAATCAGAGGAAACAGAGACTCCAGAACAGAGTTCAAGCCAAGGGGTTTTCTGGATGGCAGCCAGTTTCATTTCGTAGGTATAACTTACTGAAATATAATTTGGTGTATATTGAGAACTTCTACACTTCAGTACAGATGTAATTTTTTAAATGTTTTTTTAATTGTGACAGTTGTATGTACTCACTGCAGAAAATCTGAACAGTAGAGAAGAGTAGAAAAAAGATGAGATCAAAAATTGAACATATTTTTATATCCAGAGACAACTTCTGCTAACTTTTTTGCATATTTCTTCACAGCGGCCCACTCATTTAATGGCA
>NW_006986743.1:0-991 GCF_000164805.1 Carlito syrichta
CCTCTTTATTATTATGCCCCTCTCTTTTTTCATCCCAAGTCAACACTGCTATTAATCATAAATTTTCTTTATCAGGTTGCTCTAGTTCTCCTTCCATACGTTTTTGTTTACCTAATAAATCAGAAACCTCCCTTGATATTTCGGGTTGTTTAACCCTCCATATAAAAGCTATGGTAACTGTTAGTTCATCTTATCTTCCCAGAACAGCAAATGACGAGATAATTGGTTTCTTAAATTATTGATGCTTGGGGACTCTGATCTTACATTATCAACCAGTTAGGGAGGACCAGCTGAGCACTGCAGGTCGAGGCCCCAGGAGCCACGAATATGCTGAGACACCCCAGCCTGGCTGACAGAGATTTCAACGACAAAAATGAAGCCTCCCATGTGCTTCACGATGGACGTCCACTGCTCCCCATTGAAAGGTCAGCTCCAGCAAGGGATGATGGAGTGATCAGGAGAGGAAGGAGCCCTCCCCCACCCTAATATGGGAGACTGTACCTGAGCTCGACGTGGTGTTGTCTGACTGCCTTGATTGCTTTGTGCCCGAGGGCTGCCTTACTCGGGGCCTTCTGTTTCTTGAGCTCACACATGTCTTTGATGAGGCCCACGAGTGTGGAGGGTGGAGGCAGGCCTTCTGAGACACGTGGCTGCAGGCACAGGATGGACATGCCCAGGGGCCACCTTTGAAACATCCTGTGAGTGACAGGTGGGAAAGTGTCTTTTCCTCTCCCATCCCTGAGGGTGACACCTCACACTGGGTGGCAGGTGTGGTGCTGGTGATGGTGCTTATTATTTGTTGGAGTCGGAATCCCTGTCTGTCGCCAATGCTGGAGTGCAGATGCATGCTCACAGACACCACAGACTCCACCTGCAGGGCTCAGGCAATCCTCTTTCCTCAGACCCCCGAGTGGTTGGAACCACAGGCCTATGCCACCATGCCTAGATAATGTTTTGATTTAATTTATGATGGCCAAGTAAATGTCTTGCT
>NW_006986744.1:0-423 GCF_000164805.1 Carlito syrichta
AAAAAAGACACCTCCCACGTGTGTCACTACTGGCATCCATGCCCCACTAGCAAAAGGCCTGCATAGGTGGGAGACAATGGAGTGATCGGGAGAGGAAGGGACCCTCCCCCCACCTGAATTTGGCAGAATGGGCAACCGGGACCTTAGCTGGCCGCAGCATTGCCAAGCTGGTTTGATCATTCTGTGTCCAACGGCCGCCCTAAATTGGGCTGTCTGTTCCATGAGTTCACACGCATCTTTGCCATGGAGTGTGGAGGCATGCCTTCTGGGAATGCTTAGCCAAAGGCACAGGATGAACTGACCAGTGGCAACCTTTGAAACCTCCTGCAAATGACGGAGGGAAGTGTCTTTTTCTCTTTCATTCCTGAGGGTGATTCCTCTCACTGGGTGGCAAGGGTGGTGGTGGTGGTGGTGATTATTATT
>NW_006986745.1:0-421 GCF_000164805.1 Carlito syrichta
AGAGAAGAAATGAATATATGTGCTGGAGGAAAAATTGGTCCTAGTTTCTATCTTTGAAAATATAAGTTCATTGCCTGTGAATTATGCGTGATTCCAGAAATGAAACTGATTTTATTTTTGATGGTCTTTTTTGTCTTCTGCATTCTCTGTCTTTTTTTTTTTTTTAAGTGCACTGTCCATTTTGCCAATTTGTTCCCATAGAAACTACAGAAAATGTACATCTTATTTAAGTGTATCTGAGAAGAGGCATAGGTTGTTGTGGGTATTAAATGAGTTTACAATGGAAAGCACTTAAAGTGTCCAGCATGTGGAAACAATGCTAAATCTTAGCTATTATTATGATAATTATGTTTTTTCACTGTGATGGTAAAAATATCTCATAAAAAAAGAAAGTCAATTACTTTTTAAGAGTTGTTTGTAA
>NW_006986746.1:0-418 GCF_000164805.1 Carlito syrichta
CTTGAGAGGCTAAAGTGGAAGGAACCCTGAGCCCAGAAGGACAAGGCTGCAGTGATCCTTGATTTTGCCACCACTATATTCCAGCTTGTACAACAGAAAAAGAAAGGGGAATCCTTGTATACTGTTTATAGGAATGCCCATTAGTATAGCTACTATGGAGAACAGTGTGAAGGTTACTGAAGAAACTAAAATTGAAACTACCCTATGATCCAGCAATCCTATTGTGGATATGTGTGCAAAAAAAAAAGAAATTAATGTTTAAAAGAAATGTCTGCATTTGCCTGCACTATTCACAATAGCCTAGATAAGAAATTGACTTAAGTGTCCATCATTGGATGAATGAATAAAATGTGGTACATATTCACAATGGAATATTATTCAGCCATAAAAAAAGAAAGAAATCCTGTCATTTGCAGCA
>NW_006986747.1:0-805 GCF_000164805.1 Carlito syrichta
TAAAAAATATCTATTTCTGGTCTCCAACTTCAGAGATTAACTTATAAATAAGTAGTTGGGGTTGATGTTTTAAAAGCTTTCCAAAGATACCGATGTGTAGCCAGGGCTGAGGATTACATCCAACACATAAATCTATAAACTTCACATTGAGATAGTCTGTAAAAATTGGGGTAGAGAACGGTGGAAAATCAAAGACTGGACAGGCAGAGAGTGTTGGGAGCATCCCATGTGTTATAATAATTCTGTCTTCTCACGTATTTTTCTATCATATTTTCAACATGTTTTGCTGTTTAGCTCACAGCATGGAAGACTCCAATGGATTTGTTCTCTGTTAAATATCTTGTATCTTCTCTTGTACCAACTACCATACATTTATTTTCACTCCAATATAATTCTCTTTACATCTGACTAAATTAATTGTCTTAATCCAATCAGTTCTGACAGTTTATACTTTCAGTTTAGTTAAAAAAAAGTGATAGAAAAATGGTATTTATAGATTTAACTAGCAAATCTTCTATGCATTCTTTCAGTTATATAAATCAATCATCTTAAGATAAGTATGTTAACATGTAAATCAATTGGTACATTCATTTATAATATCAGCAGTTTAAAGATACAGTTTTACTTGGATTTCAATCAGTCCCTCTCTTAATACAAATCTTCTTATACTTATTCTTTCTTTCACTAAGTGTTTTTCATTCTGAAGTGCGGGGAAGTTATTGTCTTATTGTTAGGGCTGTGGTGTTTTTTATTCATAATTTGTGTAATTTTGTTAATGGAGGTTTTCCATCATACAAGGCAGTAG
>NW_006986747.1:2167-2989 GCF_000164805.1 Carlito syrichta
TTCCATATTTCTTTTATCGACTTCTTTAACACATTTAAGTAATCTCCCTTTCATTCTTAGCTTGCTTAGTGCTTTAATGAGGAATCAGTACCAAATTTGAACAGTTTTCTGTGCCTAGGTCTGTGTCATTCTCCATTATTTTCTCAGTGTCATAAATGCAGTAATTTATTTCAGTACTTTAAAGATATCACTTCTGTATCTTTTAACTTGCATAGTTTTGGATAAGAAGTCTGTTGTCATTCTCTTGTTTGTTTTAAAGTTAAGTAATCATTGAATCTCAGAAATGAAACTATGTTAGATATTAATATCATACTTTTAAATATATTTCTGAACTCAGTGTGCTGTATATTTTATTAGAAATTTTGCTTCTATGTTCTATCTGTGTGGATTTAGATTTGCCAGACTAATACTTTATAAAAGTTATTGTATCTTTGTTTTTTATGAATAATCTAAATCTCCCTAATGACTAAGATTGTCAAAATCTTTCATTTTGAGTGCTTATCTTTCACTCACATCCCTTTTTATGAGTTGTTATCTATGTTGCACTCATATCTCTCTTTTGGTAAAATGTCTCAACAAATCTTTGTCCACTTTTTATTGTATTTTTTTTTCTATATTTGAGAGTGTGTTTGCATGTAACGAAGTCCAGGTCTTTCACAGATATGTGTTTTACAAATATTTCCTTGTGTGTGTGTGTGTGTGTGTGTGTGTGTGTGTGTGTGTGTGTGTGTGTGTGTGTGTGTTTTGTCTATAAAAAACTAAACTGTCGCCGGGCTCGGTGGCTCAGCCTGTAATCCCGCGCCTTTGGGAGGCTGAGGTGAG
>NW_006986748.1:0-417 GCF_000164805.1 Carlito syrichta
CACTCTGTCACCCAGACTGGAGTGCAGTGGCTGCTCCCAGCCACCACAGCCTCAACCTGCGGGCTCTGGTGATCCTTCAACCTCTGTCTTCAAAGTAGCTGGAACTACAGGTGCAAGCTACCACACCCGGCTAATTTTTTTGATTTATTGTAGAGAAGAGGTCTAGCCAAGTTGTCCAGGCAGGTCTCAAACCCGTGGTCTCAGGCAATCCACTCAACTCAGCCTCCCAAAGCGTGGGATTACACCCTGGGCCACCGAGCCCAGCCTTTTCTTTTCTTTCCTCACTAGGTTGTCCAGGCTACTATCAACCCACCCAACTTAGACCAGCCTCTCGGCCAGGGCCTCCCAAACAGCTGCCAACACAGTTGCTTTCCATTTGGTTGACATCCTGGTCTTCCTGCCTCCTCTTCAACTCTG
>NW_006986749.1:0-3336 GCF_000164805.1 Carlito syrichta
CATCTGAGAATAGGGATAATTTCACTATTTCCAATTTGGATGCCTTTTATTTATTTTTTTCTTTTTGTCTAATTTCTGCAGCTAAAACGTCCAGAACAATATTTAATAACAAAGTGAAAATAAATTATTTGTCTTGGTACTGACCTTTGTGGTAAAGCAACCAGTCTTCACTATCAATTATGATATTAGTTATGGCTTCTCATTTGTGTCCTTTATTGTGTTGAGAGAGTTTCCTCTTATTCAGAGTTTTCTGAAATGTTTCCTTCATGAAAGGGTGTTGGATTTTGTCAAATGAAACGCTGTTGCTGAATTTATTTATTTATTTATTTATTGTAGAGATGAAGTCTCCCCAAGTTACCCAGGCGGGTCTTGAACCCACGGGCTCAGGCAATCCACTCACCTCAGCCTCTCAAAGCACGGGGTTACAGGCTGAACCACCGAGCCCGGCTTGAATTTTTTTTTAAAACACATGTTTGCTTCCTGTTTTCATATTCTGTTAATGTGGGGCATTACATTGACTGACTTTAAAAAGTTAGATGTCCCTGGAATTCCTGGGGTAATGTTCACTTGAGCACACCATATAATGTTTTTAATATGCTGTTAGATCCGGTTTGCTGGTATTTTGTTGGAGGTTTTTGCATCTATTATCTTAATGATATTGGAATACAGTTTTATTTTTTAGTAGTGTCTTTCTCTAGTTTGGCGTCAGTGAAATGCTGGCCTCATAGAATAAATTAGAAAGTACTCCCTTCTCTTATGTTTTTTAGAGGACTTGATAAAGATTTGGTAGAACTCACCAGTGAAGCTATCTGGCTGTGAACTTTTCTTTGTAGAAAGGTTATTATTACTAATTCAATCTTTTATTCTTATTATGGATCTGTTCAAATTTTGTGTTTCACCTTGATTTAATTTTAGTAAATTATGCATGTCTAAGTATTTTTTTCCATTTCGTCTAAGTTAGAAATTCATTCTTGTGCAGTTCTTCATCGTGAACTCTTAGAACCCTTTTTTATCTTGGTGTGATTGGTTATAGTGTCTCCACTTTCATATCTGATTCATTTATTTGCATCTGCTCTCTTTTTCCTGGGATAGTCTAGCTAAAGGTTTGTCAGTTTGTTTCTTCTCAAAGAAAACATATGGTTTCATTGATGCTCCCTATGGTTTTTAAATTTCCTATTTCATTTATATCCATTCTTATCTAATTGGTCTAAGTTTGTGTAAATTCCCTATTTCAGGTTGATCTTCTGACTAGGTCTGTCCACAATTGCAATAGGGGTACTGATGTCTCCAACACCTGTTAACTATTTTCTACCTTAAATTATGTCTTCCTTTGGTTCTTATGTTTCTGGGATCTGTGGTTTGGTGAGCATGTTTTCATAGTTTTGTTTCTTCCTGAAGATCTGACACTTTTATCAGCATATGAAGAGGTGCAAAATAACTTAAAATTTATTTATGAAAAAAATATATTTATTTCTACATGTTTAAACTTTATTCGCCTTCAATGTACTCTCCATTTGATACAACACACCTATCAAGACACTTTTTCCACTGCTTAAAACAGTTTTTAAATGCATCAATTTTGATGCCTTTTAGTGCTTCTGCCATTTTTGGTTTCGTCTCTTTCACATTGGCAAAATATTTTCCTTTGAGGACTTTTTTCATCGGGGGAGAAGTCATTCAGGGTGAGATCAGGTAAATAGGTAGGGTGGGGCAAGGGGGTCATGTCGTTTGAGGTCAAAAATTTCTGAAAACTCAGCGTGATGTGGGCAGATGCTCTCATAAATCACCCATCATGAAATGGGCAAACACGTTGAAGGAATTTAAAAAAACAAAATTCACTGAAGCCAAATGCAGCCTCTTACAACAATGCTAGCTGGTAACTGATGTTACAGGGGAAGCCTGTACTACAAAGGGCCCACCCTCCAAAAGATAATTTCAGGTTTGTGAATGTCCCCTCCTATACTGGTGACCTTTGAACAAGTTGACCACCCCCAAGCAGTGAAAATTGGCATATAATCTTTGACTCCCCAAAATCTTAACTACTAAGAGCTTACTGTTGACTTGAAGCTTCCAAATAACATAGTTGATTAACACATATTTTATGTTGTATGTATTGTATACTATATTCTTAGAATAAAATACGTTGAAGAAAACAATATTGCTAAGAAATTCATAAGGGAGAAAAATAGATTTACTATTAAGTGGAAGTGGATTTTTATAAAGGTCTTTACCTTGTCATCTTCACATTGAGTAGGCTGAGGAAGAGGAAGAAAAGGTAGGGTTGGTAACGCTGTCTCAGGGATGGAAGAGGTGGAGGAAAATCCATGTGTAAGTGGACCCATGTGGTTCAAACTGGTGTTGTTCATGTGTTAACTATAATGACCTTGCTAGTTTTTAGTCACTATTTGTGGCTTAAAATCTATTGTTTCTTTTTAGGGACAGGATCTTGCTATGTTGCCCAGGCTGGTCTCAAACTCCTGATCTCAAGTGATCTTCCAGCCTTGGCCTCCCAAAGCACTGGGATTACAGGAATCAGCCATGCACCACCCTATTCATATAGTTTTTAGCTATCTTCCTGGTTCCTCCCATAGAGATTGCAATTTACATCCCAAATTTATAAGAATCTAGCATGATTTGAACTTCACTTTTGTAGTGTTCCATATGGCCAAACCTGCTGCTGCAGTCACCCCACAAGATTCAATTCAGGAGTTCCCACAAGTGACTACTCCAACCATTCTGAGATGGGACCTGTGGGGATTCCAGAGACAGAAACATCTGAAGGATGCTTGCAGGATAATCAATCCAAAGTTTCTATCAGTGAAGAGTAGTTCCTGTCAAATACAGTGAGAAGGGAAACTTTCTATTCAGGCAGGACCACAAAGGGACGGATTATGGGGTTAATGTGAGTATTTTTTAAAATTGGCCCAGGGGCGCGGCTACTTTCTACCTCTTGGCAGCGTGTTTGATCAACAGGGTTTCAGGGAAAACCTAAAATACTATCAATGCTTTGGAATGTTCCTGGGCACCTTTCAGACCCCAGTGTTGGTCCAAGCCCACAGGGGCAAGTACACAGTTGACTGGGTCAGAAAGCAGTCAGGTCCTGTTTTCTCAGTCAGAATAAAAAAGTTGAAGGGATCTGAGGGACTCCACAACTAACATACCAAAAGTAATTCTCCACAACCACATTTTTTTCACACCCCCATTTGTGTTGTAGTTGTCAGAAATGATATCATGATATGTTGTGTTCATCAATGTAGATTTACTATTGTGTTATACATTCAGTCTTTAAATAATACTGATAACAAAAGTCAAATATAAAATAAAGTAATCAGCCGG
>NW_006986750.1:0-524 GCF_000164805.1 Carlito syrichta
CTGCACTCCAGTCTGGGCGACAGAGTGAGACTCCAACTCAAGAAAAAAAGAAAAAAAAAAGAGTGCTCCCTGACCACCCAGTTCCTTTTGTTGCCACAAGATATCGCTGTTGCTTTAAGGGCAAAAGTTGTGCAGTGCATTTTGGTAGAAAGCAAATTAGTCGATTTGAGATTTGCCCATGGTATTAAATAATAAAACTATGCTTTGAGAACATAATGGCAAGATCATGGTGGATAGATCATTCCATCTCAGAGTCTAGAACAGTCTTCTGCAGAGCTTCTATCCTAGCAGGAGAACCAGAAAGCAAACTCAGGCAAATCAGTAAACACTTTCAGAAGGTAATAAGTACTCAGAGGAACATAAAATAGGGTAAACTGATCAGCAGTGATTGGACATGGCTAGGGGGATCGGGGAAGCCCTCTCTGAGGAGACGACTTCGGGACTGAGAACTGAATGGTAATCAGCATCAACAAAGTCAAAGGTCAAGATGAGCAGGCATTGACAGAACAGACAAGGTCGTTGAT
>NW_006986751.1:0-408 GCF_000164805.1 Carlito syrichta
GTAAATTAACCTTAGTGTACTGTAACATTTTTACTTTATAAACTTTTAAGCTTTAAAAAAACTTTTTGACTGTTTTTAATAACATTCAACTTAAAATATATACACATTGCCCAGTTATACGAAAATATATGCTGTCTTTATAGCCTTATGCTATCAGCTTTTAACTATGTTTAATGTTTTTCTTTTTTACTTTTTAAACTTGTTTGTGTTTAAAACAAAGACTGTAGCCGAGGCCAACACAGGGTCAGGATCGTCATTATCACTGTCTTCTACCTCCACATCTTGTCCCACTGGAAGATTTTCAGGGGTCATATCACGGTGGAACTGTCATTTCCTATGATAACATGCCTTCTTCTGGAATATCTTCTCAAGGACCTGCCTGAGGTTGTTTTACCATCAACTTAAAAA
>NW_006986752.1:0-811 GCF_000164805.1 Carlito syrichta
CCAAGTCACTTAACCATTCAGCTAGCTAGTGAAGTCAGCTAACTAGTCAGCTTACTAGTCTGCTAGCTAGTTAAGTCAGCTAGCTAGTCAGCTAGCATGTCAGCTAGATAGTTAAGTCAGTTAGCCAGCTAACAGGCCAGATAGTTACCTAGTTAAGTCAGCAAGCTAGAGAGTTACATAGCTTGTTTGCTAGCTAGTTATGTCAGCTAGCTAGTCAGCTAGCTAGTCAGCTAGCTAGTTAAGTCAGCTAGCAAATCAGCTAGTTACTTAGACAACTAGTCATCTAGCAACTCAGCTATTTGGTCAGATAACTAGTGGGCTCGCTCATTTTCCATCATGTCAGCTAATTGCTCAGCTTGCTCAGCTGCAAACTGGTCAGCAAACTAGTTGGCTCACTCGTCAGCCAACAGGTCAACTAAATTTTTAGCTCACTCACAGGCCAACAGGTCACCTAACTAGTTGGCTTGCTCACCAGCTGACTAGTTACATCAGCTCACCTGTCGGCTCGCAAGCCGGCCGAGTAAAGGCAGCTTACATGTCGATTAACTTGCTGGCAGAATAGTTAAGTCAGATCACCAGTCAGTTCACTCGATGGCTGACTAGTTAACTCTTCTGACGATTTGGCTCACTCACTAGCCAACAAAAGACAGCTGAGCAGTCAGCTCATTCGCCAACTGACTACATAAATTAGATGACCAGTCGGCTCAGTTGCCAGCCAAATTGTTGTCAGCTGGCCAGCCGGTCACTCGCTGGCCAGCTAGTTAAGTCAGCTCACCTGTGGGCTAGCTCGCCAGACTACTAGTTAAGGAAG
>NW_006986753.1:0-462 GCF_000164805.1 Carlito syrichta
CCGGTGGGGTGCCTCTGAAGAGTTCCAATAGCATGCCTCCTCAATGTGTCCATGGCAGGCCTTCTCAATGTCCCTACAGCATGCCTCCTTGGCATTCCCTTGGTGCACCTCCTCAGCCTCTCATGGTAAACATCCTTTTCCTTCTAGTGCCACACCTCCTCAGCATCCCTGTGGCATGCATCCTCAATCTCTCTTAAGTGTGCCTCCTGAACATACCCATGGTGTACTTCCTCAATTTTCATGCAGCACACCTCCTCAACATCTCTGTGGTGCACATCCCTGGCCTGTGGTGTGCATACTCATTCTCCCCATGGCTAGCCTCCTTGGAATCTACACAGAGTGCCTCTTTGGTGTCTTCTCTGCATATTGAGCCTCCTAGACATCATTGTGGCACATCTTATCAGTGTCCCTTTGGTGTGCCTTCTTGGCCTACCTATGGTGTGGCTCCATGTCCTCCTAACA
>NW_006986753.1:482-8041 GCF_000164805.1 Carlito syrichta
GACTGATCCCAGAAGAACTGCCTCCGAGTGGTCTCTTCTTGCCGTCTTGACTCTCCGGTGAGGGTCCAACCCTCCCTCATAGATCAGTGCTGGTCACCGACACTTAGGTGTCCTTGTATTGTGCCACTCCTTCTTGGCCTCCTCAAGGTGCAGTTTCTAAGCCGCCATGGAGCACATCACACCTCCGCAGAATCCCTATGGTGCATCTCTGTGGCATCCACATGACATGCCATCTCAGCATCCCTGTGGCATGGCTCCTCAGCCTCCCTGTGGTGCACCTCCTCTGCCTCCCCATAGCATGCATTGCTGGCCTCCCGGTGGGGTGCCTCTGAAGAGTTCCAATAGCATGCCTCCTCAATGTGTCCATGGCAGGCCTTCTCAATGTCCCTACAGCATGCCTCCTTGGCATTCCCTTGGTGCACCTCCTCAGCCTCTCATGACATGCTGTGGGGTCACCAAGGAGGCGCAACATAGGGAAAAGCCTCCTCAGCCTTTTCCTTCTTGTGCCACACCTCCTCAGCATCCCTGTGGCATGCATCCTCAATCTCTCTTAAGTGTGCCTCCTGAACATACCCATGGTGTACTTCCTCAATTTTCATGCAGCACACCTCCTCAACATCTCTGTGGTGCACATCCCTGGCCTGTGGTGTGCGTACTCATTCTCCCCATGGCTAGCCTCCTTGGAATCTTCACAGAGTGCCTCTTTGGTGTCTTCTCTGCATATTGAGCCTCCTAGACATCATTGTGGCACATCTTATCAGTGTCCCTTTGGTGTGCCTTCTTGGCCTACCTATGGTGTGGCTCCATGTCCTCCTAACAACATGCCTTCTCAGTCTTCTTATGATGGGTTTCCTCAGCCTCCCCATGGTAACAACTTCTCAAACTTCCCATTGTGCACCTCCTTGTCATTTCCATGGCATGACTCCTTGGTATTCTGACAGCACACCTCTTCAGTGACCATGCAACCTGCCTCCTCGACCTTCTTAGGACATGATTCTATGGATTTCTTTCAGTGTGTGTCTTTGGCCTCTGTGCAGTGTGCCACCTCAACTTTCTGGTAGCATGTTATGCCTCCTTGGTTTTCATGTGGTAGGCTGCCTCAGCCTCCCCACTATGCACTGCATTTCCTTGACCTCATGACTGTTTGCCTTCTCAACCTTTCAATGGCAGGCTTCCTTGGCCACCCAATGGCACGTCTCTTTAACCTCACCACCGTGTGCCTCCTCAGTCTCCCTGTCATGTGTATCTTTGGCCTCCCCATGGTGCAAATCCTCAGCCTCCCCACAGACTGCCTCCTTGGGGTCTCCTTGTTTACCTCTTCAGTAAAGCTGAAGAGGTATGCCTCCATGTCCTCTCCATTGGTTGCATCATCCGCCACCCCATATCGCTCATCCTCAACTTCCTAACAGCACTCAGTGCCTTCTCAACTTCACCACACGTGCCTCCTATGCATCCCTGCAACATGCCACCTCATGGTCCTTCTGCCAAGCATCCTTGGCGTCCCCCTGGTGCCCTGCCTTGGCATCTTCACAATGCATCTCTTTGACCTTCCTCCAAATGCTTCCTCAGTCTTTCAGAGGCACACCTTCTAGTACTCCCCACAGCATGCCTCTTCTGCTTCCCTGTGGTACTTCCTCAGCCTTTCTGCAATGAACCTAAAACTTCCTGCAGTGCATCTCCTTGGCATCCTTGCCATGCACTTCCTTGGCCTCCCCATGTTATGTCACTTTGAGTTGTGTGGCATGCTTGTTTGGCTTCCCTGTAGCATGGTTCCTCAGCCTGACCACACGATTCCTCTTCTACCTCCCTTTGACATACATCCTCAGCCTATCCATGGCATGCTTCCTCAGCATACGCACAGTGGCCCCATTCTACACTTCCTTGGTGTAACAGTGGCATTTCTCTTTGACAACCACATGATGTGACTCCTTGACCTTTCTGTGGCATATCTCATCAGTGCTCCTGTGGTACACCTCCCTGACATCCCTATGTTGCGCCTCCTTGGTGACCCCACAGCATGTCATGCATCCTCAGCATCCCCATGGTTTGCTTCTTCAATATTCCCAAGGAGTGTCTACTGTGACCCTCTGCGTGTTTGCTGTGTCCCTCTTCTCTGCATGTCTGCTGTGTATCCCTTCAATGTCCCCACAGCATGCCTCCACATCATCTTCATGGTGCAACTCATTGGCATCTCCATGGCATACCTCTTCGGCATCTCTGAGCACACCAACCCATCCCTACATTGTGCCTCCAAAGCCTCCCTGTGGCATGCTTCCTTGATGTTCACACCGTACATCTCAGCATCACCATGGCACTCCTTTTCTTCCCTGTGCTGTGCATCCTTGACCTCCCTGTGGCTTGCCTCTTGTCCTCCCTATGGCATGCCTCCTAAGCCTCCATGAAGCCTACATTCATGACCTCCCCTAAGCACATCTTCTCAATGTTTCTATGGTGCAAATTCTCAGCTTCCCCTCATTGGCCCTCCTCAATGTCCCCACAGCACACCTTCTTGATTTACCCAGAGCATGCTGCACCTCCTTGGTGTACCTGTGGTGTGCCAGCTCAGCATGCTCATGACATAACTCCTCAGCATCCCCCTAGTGTAGCTCCTCAGTGTCCCCATGGCACGCCTCCTTGGTGTTCCATGGTGCCCATCTTCAATGACCCCACAGCATGCTGCACATCTTTAGCATCCCATTGCACACTGCCACAGTGACGCCACTGTGTGCCTCCTTGGCATGATTGCTGTGCACTTTCTTGGCCTCCCAACCTTGTTCCTCCTCATCCTTCCTGCAGTGCACCTCTAGACATTCCTTCTTGGATTCCCAATGGCATACCTCTTTTGCATGCCCATGGCTCAACTCCTTTGCCTCCTCATAGTACACATCTTTGGCATCCCCACAACACACCACTCCAATGTCCCCATGATATGCTTCCATGGTAAACCCTTGGCTCACCATCTTGGCATGTACACAGTATGCCTCTTCAGCATCCCCATGATGTACCTCCTCAGCATCCCTGCAGTGAGTTTCCTTGGCCTTTCAGCCTCAATCTCCCTGTGACATGCCTCCGTGACTTACCTGAAGCTCGCCTCATTGTCATGTCCACAACATGCCTCCTCAGAATTCCTGTGGTGCACCTCTTCAAACTCCCACAGCATGCCTCCTCAACATCACTGCAGCATGCCTCCTCAGCCTCCTTCTGCACACCTCCTTGGTATCCCCTCAGCTCATCTGGTGTCCCCTTGGTGTGCCTCCTCAGCCTTCCCATGGCATGCCTCCTGGGCCTTTCTATGGTTATCATTATATTTATGCCCACAGCATGCCTCCTTAACTTCCCCAAAACATGCCTCCTCAGTGTCCTCATAGTGCACCTCATGACATGCCTCCTTGGCCTCTCTATGACAAACCTCTCTAACTTCCACTTCACATGTCTTGGTCTTTCTCTCAGGAGTTCACTTTCTCAGTGAGCCCGTGGCACATCTGCTTTGCCTCCTGTGGTGTACCTCCATGACTTTCCTGTGGCACACCTCTTTGAACTCGCTGTGGCATGCATCAATGCCCCTGCATTGTGCTGTGCCTCATCAGCCACCTCGTGGTTCACCTTCTCAGCCTTCCTAGGGCAAAAATCTTCTTCCACTCCAAGTCATGCTGCACTTTCTTTTTCTCACTGTGGAATGTTTTCTTGGCCTCCCAAAGTCACACATCTTCTGTGTCCTCATGACATACCTTCGTGTCTTCCCCATGGCATTCCTCTTTAGTCTTCCCAAGACCTTCATCCTCAGTCTCCCCATGGCATAACTCCTTGGTCTCCCCACAGTGTGCCTCCTTGGTGTCTCCTTGGTGTTCCTCTTCAGTGATCCTGCAGGGGCCTTCTCAGTCTCCCCGTGGTGCACTTCCATGGCCTGACCAAAACCTGCCTCTCCCAGTCTTCTAGTGGCATTCTTCCTTGACACTACCACAGAGTGCCTCTTCAGTATTCCTGTGGCAAGGTATTCCTCCACAACTCGACTCCTTGGCATCCCCACAGCATGCCTCTTCTGCATATCCATTATGCACTCCTTGGCATCCATGTGGAGAGCCTCCTTGGCATTCCTGCAGTGTGCCTACTTGGCATACCCATAATTGGCTTCCATGGCATTCTTGCAAAATACCTCCTCAGCATCCCGATGGCACACCTACTCAAAGTCCCCATGGCATGCATCCTTGGCATGCTTTTGGTGAACCTCATCAATCTTTTCTTGGTGTGCCACCTTAGCATTCCCATGGCATGCCTCTTGTCCTTCCCATGTCCTTTGACCTTATTATGCCTGCAGAGTACCTCCTCAATCTCCCCACAATGTGTTTCCTTGGCCTTCCCACTGCACACCTCCTCAGCATCCCTGAAGCAAGCCTTCTTGGCCTATGTATGATATGCTTTCTCAGCTTCCCCTTGTTGTGCTCCCTTGACCTCCCAGTTCCATGCATCCTCAGAAGCCCCATGATATATCACCTTAGCCTCCATGTGGTAAGCCTACATGGCCTCCCCATGGCATTCCTCCTTTACCTCCACATGCCAGATCTCCTGGTCTCTGCATTGTGCAGTATCTCCTAAGCTTCCCCTCGGACTCCTTGGGGCCCACTTCATCTGTCTTCCCATAGCATATTGCATCTCCTCTTCCTTGCTGTGGCATGCCTCATCAGTGTTCTAGTGACATACCTCCTTAGCACCCTTGTGACAAGTCACCTTGTTATCACTGTGGTGAGCCTCCTCAGCATCCACTTGGTGTGCCTTATTGTTGTTCCCACCTTCCTGTGGTGCCTTATTTACCTTCCAGTGGTGTGCCTCCACAGCCTACTTGTGACATGCTTCCTCTGCATACCTGTGGTGTGCTTCTTCTGCCTCCCTATGATGCAACTCCTTGCCACATGCAAGGTTTGCCATTTTGGTGTCGCAACGGTGTGGTGAGCCTCCTCAGCAAACCCACAGTTTGCCTCATCAGTGTCCATATGGAATGTCCTCTTGGTGTCCCTGCAGCACTCCTCCTTGGCATCCCTATCACATGACTCCTCAGTGTCCCCATGCCCCACCACTTCAATATCCTTGCAGCACACTTCCTAAGCATCCCTGCAGTGTGCATCCTCAGCCTTTCCATGATTTATCTCCCCAAACTTCTTGATTTGTTTCCACATTCTACAAGTGGCATGCCTCCAGGTGATGCCATGACAAATTTCCATAGTATCCTTGGGACAAGCTTCTATAGCTTCCCCATGGCAAGCCTTCTTGTGCTACCCATGGCATGCATCCTCATCATCCCTGTATTTCTTCATGCACCCTCAGTCTCTTCATGGTGCACTTTCTCAGCTTCTTCAGAGCATGCCTCCTTAGTATTGCCCTGCCCCTCATCTGCTTCACCACAGCATGACTCATCGGATTTCCCTGGCATGACTCCTCATCATACATATGATGCACCTCCTTGACATCCTCATGGTGCATTTCCTAAGTATTCTCTTGGCATGACTCCTCGGCCTTCCTATCATGCACCTCCTGACCTTCCCATGGTGCACCTTCTCATCCTCCTTATGTCATGTCTACACTGCTTACCTGTGTCATGTTTCCTAGGCCTCCCCCACAATGTGCCTCTTTGGAGTCCTCATGGAATGCCTTTTTAGCATCACCACTGTGTTGCATTTCCTTTGTGTCCCCATGATTTGTCTCCTCAGCGTACCTGTGGTGCACCTCCTTGGCATCCCTATAGTGTACTTCCTTGCCACCCCTGCAGTGCACCTCCTTGACCTCCCATGCTACTGAGGTATCCCAGTAGCATGCATCCTCAACATCCCCTTAGTGTGCCTCCTTGGTCATACAGTTGTGTGCCTCCTTAGACTTTCCATGTAGCACTTCCTTTCGCCCTGTGGAATAAGACCTCATCCTTCCCGTGCTGTACCACCTTGGCATCCCATTGAAGTGCTTCTTTGGTGTCCCTGTGGTGTGGCACACCTCGGTGTCACCACCCCTCATCTCTTTGGAATCCCTGTGGTGTTCATTCTCAGCATCCCTGAAGCTTGTCTCCTTGGCTCCCCTTGTCATGACTCATCAGAATTCCAATGGCATGCCTCCTCAGTAACCCCTTTACTCATCTCCCTGGCCTCCTCATTACATGTCTCGATGACTGCATTGTGGTGGACCTTCTTTGCCATCACATAGCACACCTCCATGGCCTCTTCAGGAATGACTTCTTCAATTTTCCCATGGCACGCCACACATCCTCAACCTCTCTGCAGCATGCCCCCTCAGAATCCACACAGCATGCCTCAATATCCCCATGGCATGCCTCCTCAATGTCCCACAACATGTCTCCTTGGCATCCCTCTGGCATGCATCCTTGGCTTCCTCATGATTTGCCCCCTTGGCCTCCCAGGGGCACAAATTCTCAGTGACACAACAACACACCTTCTTGATTTCCCTGTGGGACTCCTCCATGACCTTACCATGGTATACCTCTTTAGCCTCCCCAGGGCATGTGTCCTTGGTCATCCCATGGCAAACCTCCTTGACATCCCCACAGAGTGCCTCTTTGGCATTCCTGTGGTGTGACATGTCTTCTAGAGTGCTGGAGTCCAGTTCCTGCAGGGTCAGGGGTTCCTGGGGGTGAGACAGATTTGGTGACTGAAAAAAAAAGAAGAACAGAGGGGAGAAAGAAAAATAGGAAAAGAAAGGGGACTGGACTACTACAAGTGAGCAGAAGCCATTTAATGAGAAATACAGAGAGTTTTTATCCCCAAATTTTGCACAGTCAGACTCACATGTCTTCTATGTGATCACAAAGCCAGGTGCATGGGGGCGTCCCCCACCCACCAGATGTTTCTTCAACCATGAAGAAGAACAAACTCAAAATTGTCTTTCTGTTCCTTCTGTTTGACTAATGTTCCTCAAATGTACTAGTACAACTTCTAGAAATATTATACTGTTCTATCAATAGTAATCTATATTTTATTTTATTACATACACTTTTATTATGACTAACTTTCGTAATGATAAACTATTTATTCCTAAACTTAATCCTAACATACACAATGGAACTTAAACAAAATTACTAAAACCATTTCTTGCATAATGTGGCCCAGTCCAAAGGTTATGGTGAGTTCTTAGCACTAGGGCTCTTTGATGTGGTCCTGGTTTGAACCAGGACCTGTATGGAAGTCAAAACCACAGTCAAAGTGAAATGGGAACAAGTTTGTAAAGTTAGCTTGTGTTTGTCCCAGTCTCAGAGTTTTTATGCTTGAGTTAGCAGGAAATTTTTCTGGCTCTAGTGCCAAGAAAAGAGAGAGGAAATGGGGTCAACAGCTCCCAAATGCCTCCTAGTGGTCGCAGGGTCAATTGCCCTCCCTGATCCCTAACACTCAGTGGGCCTCCATGGCTGACTCCCAACATCTCCCCCTTTTTTTATTTTTTAGCAAGAAACCATGAAACTCTGTATTGAGCTGAGATATACTCTTCTTTAACACTCTGAAGATGACTGGAAGTAAAAACAGCAAAAAAAAAGAATCTCTGCTCCACAAATGCCCACATTGATGAAT
>NW_006986754.1:0-509 GCF_000164805.1 Carlito syrichta
AATGGGGATAACCACAGTCCCATGGATGGTCACCAATGGCAGGATGGTGACAATGACAGAAGCTTAATCAGTCTTGGACAGTGAGGACTCCTGCTTCTGGGACACCTTTGTCTTTGCTGTCAAGACCCTTTCATATGTTCCTGGTGCCGAGACTAGGGTGACCGATGACAGAGGGTGGTTGATGCCAAGTAGCCGAGTCACTTAGTCAACCTGGTTCTTCAGAGCTGTTCCTGAAGTGAATACTTCCTAATGGGTGTTCACACAGTACACAGACCTCCTTGGTTCTAATCTTTGAGTCTTCCAAGCCCCTGACAACCTGGCCAAGTCATATGGCACTGACTATACTCTGACTCATCCCATTTTGTCCAAATGATTTGTGCACTTGGAAGACTGCCCCTCTCCAGTTTTTAAGGCCACTCCAGGGTGGCTTGGTGTAGCCACCATCCATGTTCAGTTTTCACCCACACACTGAGATACCTATCCGTGGACCGAGTTCAGACTTTTTACTC
>NW_006986755.1:0-428 GCF_000164805.1 Carlito syrichta
CTGGGTTAACTTGTTGACTGACGAGTTGTCCCACTAATTAGGTTGGTTAACTAGTTTACTGACTGGTGTGCTGACCTAACTAGTTGGTCAACTCATTGGACGATTAGTTAGCTGGCCTAACTCGATGGTTGACTAGTTAGCTGAGCTAACTTGTCAGCTGACAAGTTGGTCGACTAGTCAGATGATTGGTTAGCTGATTTAACTAGTTGGCCGGCTATTTGGGTGACCGGTCATCTGATTTAAATAGTTGGCTGGCAAGTGAACCGACTGGTCAGTTGACTTAATTAGTCGGTCGATGAGTGAGACAACTGGTCAGCTGACTTAACTAGTAAGTCAGCGAGTGAGCTGACTTGTCAGCTGACTTTAAACAGCTGGTGAGTGAGCCAACTGTTCAGAAGACTTAACTATTTGGCTGGAGAGTGAGCCAA
>NW_006986756.1:0-4648 GCF_000164805.1 Carlito syrichta
AAACTGGGGCACTGGTCCCGGTCCTACAGGAGTGCCCCAGGGTGAGAGGGCCAGAACTCTGGACCCAGGGCTCCAGAAGGGCCCCGAGGTGAGTGGGCCAATCTATGTGTTCGGGGCTTTCAGAGGGCTTGAGAGTGAGAGTGCCAGTGCCCTTCTGGGCTTGGGGCTTCAGGAGGGTGCAAGGTTGAGAGGGCCTTGGCCCTTCTGTGCCCGGAGCTTTAGAAGGGCCCAATGGTGATAGGCCCGGGGTCCTTCTGGGCCCAGGGCTCCAGGAAGTCCCAGGGATGAGAGAGCTGTGGCTCTGGGCATTGGGCTCCAGGAGGTCCCCAGGTGAGAGGGCCAAGGTTCTGGGCCCAGCACTCCAGGAGGGCCCTGGGGTGAGAAGGCTAGGGCTCTGGGGCTGGGCTCCAGGAGGGCCAGGTGATGACAGTGCCAGGCTTCTGGGCCCGGTGCTCCATTAGAACCCCAGAATGAGATGACTGGCACTCTGGTCCCAGGGATACAGGATGGCCCTGGGCTCCAGCAGACCCTTTAAGTGAATGGAAAAAGTTCTGTGCGCAGGGCTTCCAGAGGGCTCCGGGATGAGAGGGCTGGGTCTCCTCAGCACCCGGGGCTCCAGGAGGGCCCCGGGGAGTGAAGGCCTGAGCACATCTGGGACCAGTGCTCCAGGATGGACCCAGGTTAAAGGGCCGGGTCCCTTCTGGGCTCGGGGCTCTATGACCCTCCAAAGCGAGAAGCGCAAGGTCTTTCTGATACTGGTGCTTCAAGAGGGTCTTGGGGTGAGAGGGTTGAGGCCACTCTGGGCCTGGACCCCAGGAGGGCCCCAGTGTTCGAGTCCCAGTGCTCTGGAAAGGCCCACGAATGAGAAGGCTGTGGCTCTGTGTCCAAGGCTCCAGGAGGACTTCAGGGTGAAAAGGCTGGGTCCCTTCTTGGCCTTGGGCTCCAGGGAAAACCCTGGGTGTGAGTTCCGGAAACTTTCTTGGAGTTTGGCTCCAGGAGGCACCCAGATGAGAGGCACGGGGCCCTTCTGGGCCTGGGGATCCAGGAGGTCCATGCCCTTCTGAGACCGGGTTTCCAGGAGAGGCCCGAGAGGCCCCGAGATTAGAGGGCTAGGGCATTGTACACAAAGCTCAAGGAGGGTCCTGAGGTGAGAGGGCCAGGGCTCTGGGTCCTGGCCTCGAGGAGGACCCCAGGGTCGGAGGGTGGCAGGATGAGAGGGCCGACCGGGGCAACAGAGGACCCCGTGGAGACAAGGCCGGGCCATTCTGGGCCCAGAGTTCCAGGAAGGCCCCGTGGTGAGAGGGCTGGGAATCTCTGCCCAGGGCTTCCCTGGGGTAAGAAGGCCAGTGCTCCTTTGGGCCCAGAGGTTTCTGGTCTCGAAGATTCAGGAGGGGCTAGGGGTGAGAGGGCTGAGGACCTTCTGGGCCTGGGGCTCCAGGAGGGCCCTGGCGTGAGAGGGCTGGTGTACTTCTGGGCCTGGGCTCCAACAGTGTCTCAGAGGCTCTGGCCCTGGGGCTCCAGGAGAGTCCTGGGTGAGATGGCTATGCTCTTTGTGGCTAGGGGCTTCAAGAGGCCCTGGTGTTAGAGGGTCAGGGGCCTTCTGTGTCCAGACTTGTGGTGGGCCCTGTGATGAGAGGACTGGGGAATCTCTTGGGTCCAGGGCTTCTGGAAGGACCTGGGGTGGGAAGTCCAGGACACTTTAGGCCCCGGAACTCCAAGAGGGCCCTGGGGAGAGAGGGCTGGGGCCCTTATGGACCTGGGGTTCCAGGAGGGCCCCAAAGTGAGAGGGCCAGGGCCCTTATAGTCCTGGGGCTCCAAGAGGTCCCCAGGGTGAGAGGCCTGGGCCATTGGACCCAGGTCTCCAAGAGGTCCCCAGGGTGAAAGGGCCGGTGCTCTGGGCTCGGGGCTCCAGGAGGGCTCTGTGGTGAGAGGACTGGGGCTCTGGTACTGGGACTCCAGCAGGGCCCCGGAGTCAGAAGCCCAGCAATCTCAGCCTGGGGCTTCAGGAGGGCCTCTGGGAGAGAAGGCTGTGGCCCTTGTGGGCCCGGTGCTCGAGGAGGGTCCTGGGGTGAGAGAGCCAGGGTCCTTCTGGGCCTGGGGTTCTAGGAGGGCCCTGGGGTGAGAGAGCCATGAGTCTTCTGGGCACTGGGCTCCAGGAGGGCCCTGGGGTGAGAGGACCAGGGATCTGAGCTGGAAGCTCCAGGAGGGACTCAATGGGAAAGGGCCAAGGTTCTGGGCTTGGGGCTTCAAGAGGGCTATGGCATGAGATGGCCTGGGCCCATCTCATCCCTGGGCTCCAGGATGGACCCGGGGTGTGATTGCTGTGGCTGTTCTGGGTATGGGGCTCCAGGAGGGCCCTGAGGTGAGAGGGCTGGGGATTTTCTGGGCACGCGGATCCAGGTGTGCCCCAAGGTGAGAGTTCTGGGCCCCTTCTGTGCTCAGGGCTCCAGGAAGGCCCTGGAATCAGAGGGCTGGGGCTTTGGGCCCAGGCTTCCAAGAGGGCCCCAGGGTGAGGGCCTGTGGTTCTGGGCCCACAACTCCAGGAGGGCCCCAGGGTGAGAGTGCCGGGGTTCTGCACCAGGGCTCCAGTGTGCCCCAGAATGAGAGGGCCAGGCCTTTAGGCCCATGACTCCATGAGGGCCCCAATGTGAAAGGGCTGGGTCTCTGTGCCCGGGGTTCCCACAGGGTCCCTGGGTGAGAGGGCCAGAGCCTTTCTGGGCCTGGGTCTCCAGAAGGGTCCTGGTGTATGAGGACTGGGGCCCTTCTGGGTCCGAGTCTCCAGGACAGCCCCAGGGTGATAAGGCCAGAGTCCTTCTTTGCCTGGGATACCATGAGGGCCCTGGTGTGAGAGGGCTGGGGCCCTTTTTGGAGGGTCCCCAGGGTGAGAGGGTTGAGGCCTGTCTGTGCCCGGGGCCCCTGCAGGGACCAGGCGTGAGAGGACTGGGGTCCTTCTGGGCCCGGGACTCCAAAAAGCCCCAGGTTGAAACAGCCTGGGCTCTGGTACTGGGGCTCCCTTGTGGTGAGAGAGCCTGGACTGTGGGTCTAGGGCTCCAGGAGGGACAGGGGTGAGCATCGGGGACCTGGGCCCTTGGTTCCAGGAGGGCCCCGGGGTCAGATGGCTAGGTCTCAGGGCCTGGGGCTTCAGGAGGGCCACAGGGTGGGAAAATTGGGGCACCAGTCCCAGTCCTACAGGAGGGCCCCAGGGTGAGAGGGCCAGGGCTCTATGGCAGGAGCTCCAGGAGGTCCCTGATGTGAGAGGGCCACATCTATGTGCCGAGGGCTCCCGCAGGGCCTCAGGTTGAAAGGGCTGGAGCCCTTCTAGGCCTGGGGCTTCAGGAGGGCCCCAGTGTGAGAGGGTCAGGGCCCTTCTGGTTTCGGGGCTCCAGTAGAACCCTGGGGATAGAGGGACATGGGTCCTTTTGGGCCCAGGGATCCAGAAGAGTCCCGGGGTGAGAGGGCTGGGACCCTTCTGGGCCCAGGGCTCCAGGATGTCCACAGGGTGAGAGGGCCAGGGCTCTGGTGGACCTGGGGCTCCAGGAGGGCCTGGGGTGAGAGGTCCCTGAGGCGAAAAGCCTGGGGCCCTCCTGGAGCCATGGGGCTCCAGGTGGTCCCTGAGGTGAGAGTGCCAGAGCTCTCCAGGACCTCGGGGTTTCACGAGGTCCCTGAGGCAAGAGGGCTGGTACTCTCCTGGGCCACAGGGCTTCAGGAGGGCACTAGGGCAAAAGGGACAGGGTCCTTCTGTACCCAGGTCTTCAGGAGGGCCCTGGGGTGAGAGGGCCAGTACTCTGGGCCCAGAACTCAATGAGGGCCCCATCGTGAGAGGGTCAGGTCTCTGGGCCCAGGGCTCCAGGAGGGCCTTGAGGTGAGAGGGTCAGAGCTCTGTGCCCGAAACTCTAGGAGGGCCCCATGGTGAGCGGGCTGGAGCTCTGTGCCTGGGGCTACCAGAGGGGCCTGAGTGAGAGTGCCAGGGCCCTTCTGGGTCCAGGGCTCTGGGAGAGCCTGGTGGTGAGAGGGCCAGTCCCCTTCTGGGCCTGGAGCTCCAGGAGGTCACTGGGGTGAGAGGGCTGGGGCTCTGGTACCAGGGATCCAGTAGAACTCTGGTGAGAGGGTCTGGGCTCTGGGCATGGGGCTCCAGAATGACCCCAGGGTGAGATCACTGGAGCTCTGGGCCCAGGGTTCCAAGAATGTCCCAGGGTCAGATGGCCTCAGCTCTGGTTCCAGTGATTCAAGAGAGCCCCAGGGTTGGAAGGCTGGTGCTCTGGTCCCAGGGCTCCAGAAGGTCCCCAGGGTTAGAGGGCTGGGGATGTGGGTCCAGGGCTCCAGGAGTTCTCCAGGGTGAGAGTGAGGAGGCTCTCTTGGGCCTGGGGCTCCAGGAGGTCCAAGGGGTGAGAGCAATGGGGCCCTGGGACCAAGGTTCCAAGATGGGCCCTGCGTCAGACGGCTGGGGCTCTGGTCCCAGTGCTACAAGAGAGCCCCAGGATGGAAAGACTGGGGCTCTGGTACCAGGAGGGTCCCATGGTTAGAGGGACGGGTGTCGGTGACCAGCACTGACCAAGGGTGGGTTAGGACCCACACCAGAGAATCTGGACAGCGAGAAGAGACTACTCGGAGGCAGTTCTTCTGGGAACAGTCTGATCAGGACTGAAGC
>NW_006986756.1:5307-9941 GCF_000164805.1 Carlito syrichta
ACACTATACTATAATCTATAAGTTTAGTTAAATGACTTAACTGTCAGTTATACTATTAACCTATTATGATTTAATGTAATGCCTTATAACTCAGTTAAAACTTATTCTTAAACTACAAAACTTTACTATAGTTCATATGTTTCATATGTCTAAACTTTAATTTTTATATGATCTAGTGATTGGACTTTAATACTATGCTATATCCTATTAAGCTAATACCTCATCATTAATTCTTTTATAAATCGTATAGTAATTATATTTGAATAATGTAGCAAAAGGAAACAAAACAGCAAGCATAAATTTATGCAACTATGAGTGTATATGTATATATTTTATCCTAACAAGTCTACTCTAAAAATCAAATAGTAGCTGTCACATTCTTGAATAAGGAAATGCAGGGTTGCCAAGATGGCGGCCATGGGCTGAAGCAGACAGAGTTTCGGTAATTAACGAAACAAAAGAAAACGTTCTGCCTAGCTAGGGGCAGGGCGACAAAACTATCATGGTAATTTAGTTTCTAATCTTAGCCCTAGGGGAAACAGCTTTCCAAAGCTGACTACCCAGTCTACCAGGAAATAGAAGTTAAAAAATATCTAGAAAGAAGTAAAACTTAGAAAGACAGAGAGAAATAATTCTGCTATGCACTTTCCATCAGGTGTATTGAGATTTACTTATAAGTTTTACTGCCATGTATGCACACTGGTCACTAATCACACGCCAATATTATAGGTATAACTGATATCCTATATCAGAGGCCATCTTCCAGATGGGCCTTTATAGGCCTCAGCCATGTAGCTATAGATGTTGACTCCCAACAGACGGGTCTGTGGGCCTGGGGCTCCATGAGGGCCCTGGGGTGAGAGGGTGGGTGTTCTGGGCCCAGGGCTCCAGGTGGGCTCTGGGGTGAGAGCACCAGTGCCCTGGGCTGGGGCTCCAGGCGGATCCTATTGTGAGAGGTCTGGGCTTTTGGGCCTGGGGCTCCAGGAGGCCTTCAGGGTGAGAGGGCTGGGGCTCTGGGAACAGGGCTCCAGGAGGGCCCTGGGGTGAGAGGGCTAAGGCTCAACTCCTGGGGCACCAGGAGGGCACTGGGGTGAGGGGGCCTGGGCCCATCTCAGCCCAGGGCTTCAGGATTGCCCCATGGAGAGAGGGCTTGGGCCCTTCATGAGCCCGGGTTCCAGGAGGGCCCCTGTGTGAGAAGGACAAAACAATTCTGGGCCTGGGACAAAGGAGGGCTGGGGCCCTTCTGGGCCCAGGGACTCCAGGAGGGCTCCAGGTTGAGATCATCAGGGCCCTGGGCCCGGGGTTCCAGGAAGTCACCATGTTCAGATGGCTGGTTCTCTGGGCCCATGGTTGCAGGAGTGCCCCGAGGTGGGAAGGCCAGGACTCTGGTCCTGGGGTTCAGGAGGGCTCCGGGGTGAGAGGGCCCCAAGGTGAAAGGGCTGGAGCACTCCTGGAGTCATGGGGCTTCAGGTGGTCTCTGGGGTGAGAGGGCCAGTGCTCTCTAGGCCTCAGGGTTTCAGGAGGGCCCCGAGACAAAAGAGTTGGTACCTTCCTGTTCTCTGGGGCTTCAGGAGGGAACCATGGCGAGAGGGCTGGGTCCCTTCTGGACACAGGGATCCAGAAGGACCCTGGGCTGAGAGGGCTGGGACTCTGGGCACAGGGCTCCAGGAGGGCCCCAGGGTGAGAGGATCGATTATGTGGGTCCAGGGCTCAAGGAGGGCTCTGGGGTGAGAGGGCCAGAGCTCTGTGCCCAAAGTTCCAGGAGGGCCCCATGGTGTGAGGGCTAAACCTTTCTCTGCCCAGGGCTACTGGAGGGGCCTGTGTGAGAGGGCTGGGGCCGTTATGGGCCCAGGGCTCCAGGAGGGCCTGGGGGTGGGAGGACTGTGGCTTTTTTTGTCCCAGGGCTCCCAGAGGGCCCCGGCTTGAGAGGGCCATTGCTCTGTATACTGGGCTCCAGGAGGGCCCTGGGGTGAGTTGGCCATGGCCCTTCTAAGCCTGGGACTCCAGGAGGGCCGCAGGGTGAAAGTGCCAGTGCCCTTCTGGGCCCAGGGCTACAAGAGGGCCCAGGCATGAGAGGGCCATGACATGACATGGGTTCAAGTAGGGCCACAGGGTGGTAGGGCTGGGATCCTTCTGTGACTGGAGTTCTAGGAGTTACCCAATGAGAGTAGGCTGGGGACCTTCTGGACATGATGCTCAAGGAGGGCCCTGGGGCGAGAGGGCCGGGGCTCTGGTGCAGGGGCTCCAGGAGGGCGCCATGGTGAAAGGGCCCGGGCTCTGGGACTGGGGCTCCTGAAGGGCCCTGGGGTGAGATCACTGTGGCTCAGGGCCTGGGGCCTAAGTTTCCAGGAGGGACCCGGGTTCAGATGGACCAGGCTCTGGGCCCTTGCTTCAGGAGAGGCCCCAGCTGGGAAGGCCAGGAATCTGGTCCTGGGGATCCAGGAGGGCCCTAGGGAGAGAGGGCTTTGGGGCAATAGGTTTGGGGCCCTTCTGAAGTCATGGGGCTCCAGGTAGTTCCTAGGTCAAGAGGGCCGGGGCCCCTCTGTACCAGGGTCTTCAGGAGGGCCCTGGGATGAGTGGGCCAGGACTCTTGGCCCAGAACTCCAAGACGGCCCTGGTATGAGAGGGTTGGGCCTCTGGGCTCAGGGGTCCAGGAGGGCCTTGAGGTGAGAGGGCCAGTGTTCTGTGCTTGAAGCTCCAGGATGGCCCCATTGTGAGAAGGGTGGGGCTTTGTGCACGGGACTATTGGAGGGACCCGAGGTGAGAATTCTGGGACCTCTCTGGGCCCAGGCGCCAAGAGGGCCTGGGGGTGAGAGGGCCGGGGCCCTTCTGGACCCATGGCTCCAAGAGGACCCTGGGGTGAGAGGGCTGGGTCCCTTTTGGGCCTGGGGCTCCAGTAGAACCCTGTGGTGAGAGGGCCTAGGCTCTGGACCCAGGGATTAAGAAGGGCCTCGGGGTGAGATCACCGAGGCCCTGGGCCAAGGGTTCCAGGAGGGCCATAGGGTCAGATGGCTGGGGCTCAGGTTCCGGCGATTCAAGAGATCCCCAGGGTTGGAAGGCTGGTGCTCTGGTCCCAGGACTCCAGGAGAGCTCCAGGGTTAGAGGGCCACGATCCTGGGCCCCGGGCAAGGAGTTTCCTGGGTGAAGAGGGAGGGTGACCTTCTGGGCCTGGGGCTCTAGGAGGGCCTGGGAGTGAGAAGGCCGGGACCATTTTGGGCCAGGGGCCCCAGGAGGGCCTCGGGGTGAGAGCACTAAGGCCCTGGGAACAAGGTTCCAAGAGAGCCCGGGGTCAGATGGCCAGGGCTCTGGTCCCAGTGCTTCAAGAGAACCCCAGGATGGAAAGGCCAGGGCTCTGGTACCTAGGCTCCTGGAAGGCCCCAGGGTTAGAGGGCCAGGGCTCTGGGCTTGGGGCTCTTTGTCCAGAGACTTAGATGCCGAGTATCATGAAGTTCCTACAGACCTAGGACAGGACCTGGAAATGGAAGACACGATGTTCATAGATAGATAACCTGGGGGCCAACCCACAACACAGGTTGGGCATCCAAGAAGTTGATGTTTGTGTCTTCCTTGGGAAGCACCCCTGAATCCAGAATTTAGTCACCTCTGCAGATAGTGGCAGAGTATTAAGAGGAGAGAATCCAGGCTATGGTGGAGATGCCCCAAAGCTCTGCTTCCTAGCTGAATACTGAGACAGAGGTGCCAAAATCTCCCTTATTGCTTCATTCCTATGGAAGGATAAAACCCCATTCAAATTATATTCCTTTCCAGTAACTTTCCCAGTCCCTTCTGAGACTTGGAGTTTGTAGAGGGTGTGCACTTGTGAACTTCTGATGTGAAGACCCCAGTATTTGGGGGAAAGGAGATCCTGGGTCCTAGAAAACGCTAAGCAAAGGGCACTAGATAAGAGAACATGTTGGGAGCCAACATCCATAGCTATATGGCTGAGGCCTGTAAAGGCCATCTGCAAGATCGCCTCTGACATAGGATATCAGTTATCCTATAATATTGGCATGTGATTAGTGACCAGTGTGCATACATGACAGTGAAACTTATAAGGAAATCTCAATACACCTGATGGAAAGTTGCACAGCAGAATTATTTTGTGTTTCTCTGTCTTTCTAAGCTGTATTTCTTCTTAAGATATTTTTTAACTTCTATTTCCTGGTAGACTGGTTAATCAGCTCTTGTTCCCGAAAGCAGTCTCCCCTAGAGTTAAGATTAGAAACTAAATTACCATAATAGTTTTATCGCCCTGCCTCTAGCCAGGCAGAATGTTTTTTCTAGTTTCGGTAAATACCAAAACTCTGTTTGCTCCAGCCCATGGCCATCGTCATGGCAACCATACATTTCCTTGTTCAAGAGTATGACAACTAACATAAGACTTATGAAAGAATTAACGATAAAGTATTAGCTTAATAAGATATAGCATAGTATTAAATTTCAATCATTAGATTATATAAAAATTAAAGTTTAGATATATGAAACATATAAGTCATGGTAAGGTTTTGTAGTTCAAGAATAAGTTTTGAATTAATTGTTATAGAATTACAGGGCACTATGTTGAATCATAATAGGTTAATGGAATAAATAAAAATTAAGTGATTTAGTAAACTTATAGATTATAGTATAGTGTA
>NW_006986757.1:0-391 GCF_000164805.1 Carlito syrichta
GTTAGCTAGCTAGTTAAACAACCTTATTAAGTCAGCTCACAACCCAGCTGGTTAGCTAGGTAGCTAGGTAGCTAAGTCAGCTGGCAAACGAGCGTGCTACATAGGTAGTTAGCTAGGTAAGTCAGCTGGCTATCCAGCTGGCCATCTAGGTAGCTAGGTAATTATGTCAGCCTGCTAGCCAGCTGGCTAGCTAGTTATGGCACCTAGTTAAGTCAGCTGACTTGACAGTTGGTTAGCTAGTAACTTGATAATTCGGTCAGCTGTCTAGCTCTCTGGCTAGATAGTTAAGTCACCTAGTTAAGTCAACTTGTTAGCCAGCTGGCTAGCTATTTATCAAGCTATTTAATTCAGCTGACTAGCAATCATTCCAGCTACATAAGTCAGCTAGTTA
>NW_006986758.1:0-452 GCF_000164805.1 Carlito syrichta
TCACCGTGATTGGCCTTCCTCTCTGATTGATGCCTAGGTTACTGAGTCTTCTCCATATTGACGCCCCAATGACTGGTCTTCCTCCATACGAATGTTCCCTGTTACTGTTCCACATCTCTGTTTACCACAGACAGTTCCTACTCCATAATTTTTGTGCCAGTGACTCATCATCTTGTGATGTGTGTCCCACTTACTGGGTCTCCTCTCTAATGGGTCACCCAGTGACTGGCTTTTATTTTTGAAGTGTGTCCCAGTGACTGGACCTCTTCCATAATGTGTTTCCAAGTGACTTGGCCTTCACTGTTATAACTGTCCAAGTGACAGGCCTTCATATATGGTGGATTCTGAGTGACTAGCCCTACTTTGTGATGGGAGTCACAGTGACTGACTCGTCTCACAGATGGGTCCCCCAGTGAGTAGCCTTTTGGTATGTGTGCCCCAGTGCCTGGCCC
>NW_006986759.1:0-611 GCF_000164805.1 Carlito syrichta
TATTCTAAGTAAATGAATTTTAGCAATTGATATTTTATAATATGTAAAATATACTGTTCCCAACAAAATAGATTTTGTGTAAGGATTGCAAAATTGTTTTAAGATTTAAAACTCATCAGCATAATTCACAATACTAATTAAATAAAAAAGATTATTACATTAGACACAGAAAACTGATAAAATGCACTAGCACTGATAAAACCTCTCGCCAAACTAAACTAAAGGTAAGTTTCTCTGATAGAGAACATCTACGATAATATACAGCTAACATCATTTAAGTGAAAAATTAATATTTTCTCATGCTAATCAGGAATAAGGCATAGATGCTAGCTCTCACCAATTCTATGTAATGTTTTACTAGAAAACCAATGGCATAAGGCAAGAAAAATAAATAAAATTCATCTGCTATGATCTGAAAGATTGTGTCCCACAAAAATTCATATGTTGAAATCCTAACTCCCAAGGTGATGGTATTAGGAAGTAGGGTTTTTAGAAGGTGACTAGCTTCCACCCTTATGAATAGGATTAGTGCTCTTATGAAAGAAAACCTGCAGAGAGACTCCTCACCCTTTCCACCATGTGAAGACATAGTGAGAGGTTATCACCTACAA
>NW_006986760.1:0-478 GCF_000164805.1 Carlito syrichta
AAATGGTGGAGGTGGTAGTTTTGCTTTCACTTTTAGGTATGCTTCTGTGAAACTCTAAGCGTGACCAGCTGCACAACTGGGCGCTGGATCCTGGGTGCTACCAGCAGACTGGAGTGGGTGAGAAGTTCAGGCATTACTGGAGCTGGAAGTCTGCGATCAGCACCTTATACCAGCTTGGGGTTCTGCTCCCTTACACAGGCTTGTGGTCACACATTGAGTGCCTCAGCCAGGGTGGGTCCAGGGCTTCAGATCTCCAAAGCTCCAATGGGCAGGTGGTGGTTCTGGGTTCCTCAGAGGGCACTTTAGCCAGAAATGGAACCGGTATCTCTCAAGGGCAGGGTCTCAGAGCCTCCCTGGGTGACCCACAGCTTGGTGCTGGGTGCTGGTTGTGAAGATGTAGCTGGGGATGGAGCTGGGATCTGGGATTTGGGATTCCCCAGCCGGCTGAAATCACATATAGTGGAGCAGCTGCGGTCTG
>NW_006986761.1:0-390 GCF_000164805.1 Carlito syrichta
AAAAAACCCCAAAACAGAAATACCAAATACACACACACACACACACACACACACACACACCACAAAATAAAAGGAAAAGAAAAAAAAGGAAGAAGGAAAATAATTTAAATCAAACTCTCACACACACATTAAATTTAAAAAGAGAACAAAAATAAAACTGAAAGATAAATACTCAACCATTCATGTACACACATAAACAGAAAACAAAAAACAAGAGAATAAAGGAAAACAGAAGAAAAAAGAAAAAAAAGTGGGGGAATGCAGATCAAACCCTCCCATACACATTCATGCAGAAAGGAAAAAGAGAAAAAAAAATTCAAACAGAAAATAGAACAAAACAAAAAGCAACCTGTCCTTTTGTGGAATTGTTTCTCTCAGTTGCTCACAAGT
>NW_006986762.1:0-384 GCF_000164805.1 Carlito syrichta
CGGTCCCACCAGTAGACCAGCTGCAGAGAGAAAAAGAGGGTGAAGACAATGGAGACAGAGCAGACATGAAAAATTTCTCAACATCCCATCACCTCCAGAGGAATCAGTGAGGAACTCACAGGTCAGGACCATGAGGCTGGGAAGAATGTAATGTGCAGATGAATCCTGTGAATTGGACGCTTTACTCCTCCAGCCAAGAGTTATTCCACAAAACAACATGTCCCAGGTCACCAAGACTCCCTACAGGGTCTCCCAGAAGAAACACCCAAGCCTTCCCAGTCAGCTGAGGGGCCTCCCAGCGTACCCTTAACGGACACCCGCCAGCCTCATAGGTATCTCCTATGCCAGAGATTGGGGTGTCCCTGGTGGGAACACTCAACAGTA
>NW_006986763.1:0-381 GCF_000164805.1 Carlito syrichta
ATTTGTTTTATTGTTTTGCTTTTTAAAATATTTTTAATAGTATAGTACCTTATTTTTTTTTTTTGAGTTGGAATCTCTGTCACTTAAGTTGGAATGCAGTGCACAATCATGGTTTACTGCAGCCTCGACCTCCTGGGCTCAAGTGATCTTCCTGCTTCACCCTCTTAAGTATCTGGGACTACAGGCATGGGCCATCACCCCCAGCTAATTTTTTAATTTTGTTTTCTTTTTTGTGCAGACAAGGCTGGCTTTGAACTCCCAGGCTCAAGCAATCCTCCTGCCTTGGCCTCCCAAATTACTGAGATTACAGGTGTGAGCCAATATGCCTGACCAATTTTTCTGTCACTTTCTTTTCTTACCTAACAATATTTCCAAGATCTA
>NW_006986764.1:0-5270 GCF_000164805.1 Carlito syrichta
GGGTTGTTGTTTTTTTTCTTTTCAGCACGTTTGAGTTCCTTGTAGATCCCAAGATGTTAAGCCTTTGTCAGACCTGGTGTTGGCAAATACTTTTTTCCAGTCTGTAGGCTGTCTCCCTGTTTTCTTGATGGTTTCTTTGGCTTTGCAGAAGCTTGTCAGTTTAATAAAGTCCCACTTGTCTATCTTCTCTCTTATGACCTGTGGGTTTCGTGTTTTGTTCAGGAATTGAATGCCAGTTCCGATTTCCATGAGGGTATGTCCTTCCTTTTCTAAGGTTCTTATGGTTTGAGATTTTACAATTAGGTCTCTGATCCATTTGGAGTTAACCTTTGTGCATGGGGATAGATAGGGTTCCTGTTTCAATCTTCTGCATGTGGTCAGCCAGTTTTCCAAAGAACAAAATATACATGAACCAACCCCCAAACCAAAAGAAAGACAAAAAAAAAAAAAAAAAAAAAACCAAGTGGAAGAACAACAACTCTATAAGAACTCTATGATAGGGACGAACTCTCACATTTCAATAATTAGCCTGAATGTGAATGGACTAAACGCACCACTGAAAAGACATAGAATGGCAAAATGGATAAAATATCACCAGGCAACAATATACTGCCTTCAAGAGACCCATCTCACTAGAAAGGACATACACAGACTTAAAGTAAGAGGATGGGAAACAAATTTTCAGGCGAATGAAACACAAAAGAAAAGAGGAGTCGCGATCCTAATTTCAGACAAAATACCATTTAAGCTATCAAAAATTTAAAAAGATACAGAGGGCCACTACATAATGATAAAAGGTTCACTCCACCACCAAGATTTTTTCAAAATTAGAAAATAAAGATTTTGAGACAGGGTCTCACTCTGTCACCCAGGCTGCAGTGCAATGATGTGATCACAGCTCCCTGCAGCCTCCAGCTCCTGGGCTCAAGAGATCCTCCTGCCTCAGCCTTCAGAGTAGCTGAGACTACAGGTTTGTACCACCATGCCTGGCTATTTTTTTCTTTTGTAGACATGGGGTCTCATGATATTACCCAGGTTGGTCTTGGACTCCTGTCCTCCAGTGATCCTTTCACCCTGACCTCCTAAAGCACTGGGACTACAGGCATGAGCTACTGTGTCAGGCCTTGGTAATGACAAAGTTACCTGAATTTAACGCACTGTTCCGCTTTGTAGTCAAGAAATTAAGAGCTATGCTGAAAAATCAAGATGTATTCCTAGGAGAAACATAAAGTGGGTGACACAATGGCATTCAGAAACCAACAAAGGATTTAATACAGACTCCTAAAATGCTAATTCCTTCTTTGTATTCCTCACAGGGTTTTCCTGGCTTGGTCTTTTTTGTTTGTTTGTTTGTTTGTTTTTGTTTTTTGGAGTGGGAGTCTCATTCCATCGCCCAGGCTGGAGTACAGTGGCACACTCACTGCCATCCCAGCATTGACCTGCTGAGCTCCAGCGATCCTTCTGCCTCTACCTTCTAAGCAGCTGGAACTAAAGACATGCACTACCACACCCAGCTAATTTTTGATTTGTTGTAGAGGTGAGTTCTCACCAGGTTACCCAGGCTGGTCTCAAACCTGTGGGCTCAGACAATCCGCTCACCTCGGCCTCCCAAAGTACTGGGTTTACAGGCTGAGCCACTGTGCCTGACCAGACTGGGTTAGTCTTTTTCAAGGGGATACAAAACTCATCTATCTGAAGGGTTTTAGTGCTTAAAACCAAAAGTAAACTCTTGATTCCTCACTGTCAATTACATCAGAATGTGAATGCCTATTGCAACAGGGGACAGTGCACCAGGATGTAGTTTTGCATCCATAGCCTCAATATACAATCAAAAAATAGTCTGATATCACTTTCAAGAACTCTACAACTTAGTGAATGAAGATGAGCCACGTGAAATTGTTATCTGTGTAAGTTAAAAGCTGGCAGCAGGGGCTAGGCATGATGGCTTGAGTCTGTAATCCCAGCAGTTTGGGAGGCCAAGGTGAGAGGATTGCCTGAGTCCAGGGGGTCGAGATTAGCCTGGACAACTCGGTGAGACCTCATCTCTACAATAAATAAGAAAATTAGCCAGGCGTAGTGGCGTATGCTTGTAGTTTCAGCTACTTGGAAGGTTGAGGCAGAAGGATCACCTGAGCCCAGCAAATTGAGGCTGCAATAGCCATGAGTATGCCACTGCACTGCAGCCTGGACAACAGAGTGAGATTGTGACTCAAAAAAAAAAAAAATGAAAGAAAGAAAGAAAGAAAGAAGGAAAGAAAGAAAGAAAAAGAAAGAAGGAAAGAAAAGAAAAAGAAAAAGCTGGCAGCAGGTATTGACAATTGTGCGTGGCTCAATCTAATATTATCTTACATTTTTATTGTGTTCTTATAGAAGACTATTCCCAGAGTTACACGTGGGCTGAAATGAAAAACAAGATTTCCCCATTTTTAAATGGACTACACCCCTCCCCCATTTTATCTGGAGACAGGATCTCACTCTGTCACCCTGGCTGCATCTCAATAGGTGTATCAAACAGAGAGGACTTTGAAGGTGACTGAAGTTTAAACATGTAAGAATCAATACACAATTTTTAATAAATAAATTATGGGGGTTTTGGGGTCCCACTTCACCTTCAGGGAAGGTTTATTGAATTCTCACAGCTTGGCTTTGCTATGATCATGTTCGACTATTTCCCACTGCTAACACCACTTAGGACTCACGACTCCCCAGTTCCACATACTGCTAAAAAAAATACAAAAAAGCACTTAACCTTCCCACTAGCTTTCTAGGGTTGAGTACTTTGCCTTCTCTCCCCTCCCCTATCATTCCTCAACCCCATGAAAGTAACTGATTTTTCAAAAAAGTTCACTAGAAGTCCTTGTCAGTGGTCACCTCTAAGCTGACCAGCTTATAAGTGAGTTTTTCATCAATTGGGTCCCTACCTTCTGCAATATTTGCTGTATACACAGCTCTCATCTACCCCCAAATTTTTCTCATACATCCCGAGTCTCCCCAGAATAATGCTCTCCACTATTCTGCAAGGACACAGTTATCAAATGAAGCAGATTTTGTTTTTTGGGTTTTTTTTTTAGTTGGAGTCTCACTGTATTTCCCAGGCTGGAGTGCAGTGGCACACTCACAGCCACCGCAGCCTCGACCTGCTGGACTCAGGTCCTTCCACCTCAGCTTTCCAAGTAGCTGGGACTACAGGCATGCGCAACCATGCCTGGGAAATTTTTTTATTTACTGTAGAGACGAGGTCTCACTAAGTTGCCCAGGCTGGTATTGAACCCCTGGACTCAGGCAATTCTCTTGCCTTAGGCTCCCAAAGTGCTGGGATTACAGTCTTGAGCCACCGTGCCTGGCTAAATGAGGCAGATTTTAACAATTCAAAGATGCTTCCAGGTACCGCTAGAGCCAAATGTGTCCAGCTTTTTGGCTTCCCTGGGTCACTCTGAGTAAAGGAGAATTGTCTTATATACACATAGTTAGTGTATATAAAAATAAGACTTCTTTTGTTTTTAATACTTTTATTATAAAGTTTTTTAAAAAATGAGAATGATATAAAACTAGTGGGAAATTTGACCTTTGTTTTGCAAAATGAATGTTTCGATGCCTGGTTCTATGGAAGTGGTCGCAATTCTTAGTGAGTGCTCAAGGTGCTCATCAGAAATGTTTGTTCAAACTTTGCTCTCCATGGGCTTTATCATTGAAAGCAGTTGCTCACAAATGAACTTGCTGCCAAAAAGTGATGTCATGAATAAGGCATGATTGTGAGCTTTAAAAATGAAACTACGTGTGGGGTCACACATGACACTAAATGATTCTGTGGAGCTGCACTGCTAGCTATCTTGGGCTGCAGATTGGACATGCCTGCTTTAGAGTCTAAAAGCTTTCCTACGAGAGCTCAGAAGCAGCCTTGTTTCTCAACTCTGGCTGTGATCAGATATACTTTGGATCTGTACCCTAAGTTACCCACTCCTGGGTCTCAAAAAAAGTAGCACAGAGGATGCCAATGGGCAGCTGGTGTTGAGAAAGGGTCTTGGACCAGTGTCCCGTGTTTCACCAAGGTCCACTTGAGAAGGGTAGCTCAGGACTTCTGTGAATGCTGGGGCATCTTGAGAATGCTGATGGCTGGGCCACCCCAGCTGTCCCAGTGCTTCCCCTAAATGCCTGCCTCCCTATCCTAGGGTAGTATTGCACTCCTTGGCACTCTCAAGACATCAACGCCCTGCTCTAATACCTGCAGAAGAAAGAGAAACCATCTCTCCCCAACTTTGGGCCACCCACTTATTATTTTTAGTAAGTCTTTTTTATTTGATTCAAAATGTCATCTGGTGTCAAGTTCATGACTAGAGTCATTAGGTTACTTACCTGTTTTTAGGAAACAGTTGGCATTTCTTAGAATACCAAAAATTTAGTATATTTTGTTTGTTTGTTTCTTCGAATAACTTTAGGGTCACAAATGGTTTTTGGCAGCTTTGTATAGTGGTGAAGAAGTCCGAGCTTTAAGTGGACCCACCCCCTTCTTGAGTGAGTGTTTTACCCAACAGGTGATTTCTCATCCCTGACCCCTTTCATATCCTCCCAATTCTTAATTGCCAATGTCCACTGTACCATTGTATATGCCTTTGCAGACTCTCTTAGCTTACCTCTTGCTTACAAGTGAAAACATCCAGTATTTGGTTTTCATTCAGGATGATGGTCTCCAATTCCATCCAGGTTGCTGTGAAAGACATTATTTCATTCTTTTTTATGGCTGAATTGTATTCCATTATAAATAAACACACACACACACACACACAATTCTAGTGAGTTCTCAAGGTGCTCACATTTATGTAGAATTACAAGAGTCCTTGAATAGTCAAGCTAATCTTGACAAAGAAAAACAAAGTTGGAAAGTAGTATATATCATTTTCATTACCCACTGATCAGTCGATGGGCATTTAGGTTGATTCCACATTGTTGCAATTATGAATTGTGCTGCTATAAACAGCAGAGTGCAGGTGTCTTTTTCATATAATGAGCTCTTTTCCTGTGAGTAGATACCACGTAGTGGGATTGCTAAATTGAGGGGTAGATTGAGGGGTAGATTCAAATATCTATGGAAATCAGTATGGAGATTTTCCAAATAACTAAAAATAGGTTTACCACTTTAAAAAAAATTCAACTGTTCATCACTGCACATGGGCCATCAAACAATGCTCTTTGTGTCCCCAGTGTCTTCTAGAAAGCTCTTTCTCAAAGCTCCTGTCAGTTTGGTCCCCTGATCCTTTCTGCAAAGGACTCAG
>NW_006986765.1:0-701 GCF_000164805.1 Carlito syrichta
CTTTTACTTTTCCAGTTGCAGTTTTCTCTGTTTGGATATTTGCAAAATTTAATTTTTTAACTTATTTGTTTGCATTTTACCTGTTTTCTTGTCTAGAATTGAAGCTTCCTTAGGGAAACCTTATTCATCCCTGTGTTTCTAGACCTTTGTCTGTCACTTTGAGATGTTCAGTATATCTATTTCATGGATGAATGAATGAATGGATGGATGGATTAATGAATAAATTGCTTTTTGTGTTTAAATATAAATTTATTTATAGTGTTTCCTTCTCAAGATTGTGTTAGTAGGTATTTGGTTTACATATCTTAGCATATATGTCTCTTGGAGGATTTTATGAGAATTTGGATTTTTATACATAGACTTAATTTCATTAGTCTGAATTATACACTAGTCTCTCTTTAGATATTGATCTTGGGCTTTTTCTCTAGGTTCTATCACTGGCTTCAGCTTCTTTTCTTTCTTTCTTTTTTTTTGTAGAGACAAGGTGTCACCAAGTTGCCTGGGCTGGTCTCGATACCATGGGCTCATGCAATCCATCAACCTCAGCCTCCCAAAGTACTGGGATTATATGCTGAGTCATCAAGCATGGCCAGCTTTTTTTTAAAAAATTCATGTTACAATACTTTGTTTCTGTGTAAAATTTTTTATTTTACTTCCTGTTGGTCTACAATAATATTCTGGCACAAATGTTCTTTACAAAC
>NW_006986766.1:0-807 GCF_000164805.1 Carlito syrichta
AAGACTTAACTATTTGGCTGGAGAGTGAGCCAATAGGTGAGCCATATTAACTAGTCAGCCGGCGAGTGGGCCTATCGGTGAGCTTCCTTAAATAGTTGACTGGTGATCAAGTAGACTGGTGAGCTGACTTAATTAGTCAGCTGGCGAGCAAGACAACTAGTCATCTGATCTTTTGGCTTGCAAGTAAATTGACACTTTAGTTGACCTGTTGGCTAGTGAATGAGTCGACTAGTTTTCTGACTGGTGGGCAGGCGAGTGAGTTGAATATTTAGCTGACCTAATGGAAAGTGAGTGAGCCCACTACTTAGCTGACCAGCTTGCAGAGTTGCTAGCCAACTAGTTAGCTAAGTAACTAGCTGATTTCCTAGCTGCTTAACTAGCTAGCTGATTAGCTAGTTGGCTATCTAGTTGACATAACTAGATAGAAAACAAGCTATCTAGTTGTCTAGCTAGCTGACTTAACTAGCTAGCTAACAGGCTAGTTAGTTGGCTAGCTGACTAAACTATCTAGCTAGCTAGCTAGCAGACTACCTAGGTGACTTAAGTAGCTAGCTGACTAGCAAGATTACTACCGAGCTAACTTAACTAACTAGCTGAATAGTTAGCTGACTTGCGAGCTAACTTAACTAGCTAGCTGGCTAGCCAGCTGACTTAACTAGCTGAATTGACTAGCTAACCAGCTAGCTATCCAGCTGACTTAATTGCCTAGCTACCTAGCTAGGCAGCAGGCTATCCAGCTGACTTAATTGCCTAGCTACCTAGTCAGGCAGCCGGCTCTTCAGCTGACTTAACTTGCTGACTTAACGA
>NW_006986767.1:0-826 GCF_000164805.1 Carlito syrichta
GGCACCTAGTGCTAGGAATTTTCAAAAACAGACAGAGAGCACTTGACTGGGCGGCAGGTGGGAGCAGGTTTGAGATTCCTGCCAGTTAAATAGGGCTTACTGTGGGGCAACAAACATGGAGCCTCCGAGGCTCCCTGTTACCCGACAGATATGCTGTGGGCCAGCAGACGTGTGACCCCTGGGTCCTCTGTGGCCCGACAGCTGTGGGATTCCTTGGGGGGTGTTTGGGCGAGATCTGCTACAGGCTAGCAGACATGGGACCCCTGGGGCCCGCTGCAGCCCAGAGGCTGTGGGAAGGTGTGTGAGAGATGAGGAGAAGGAAAGAACCTTTAGCTGTGGCTTGGCGAGAGAAAGGGAGAAAAGGAAGCCTTCAGGGTCCGCTGTGGCCATGAAGGCCGAGGTGGGGTGCATTCTCCCTTGCCCTGGGGCCGGAGGGGCTGCTGGACAATCAACAGCCAGTTCCCCCCAGTGATCCTGGGCAAGTTTCAGGCTTCCGTGTCTGGGGAACTCACCTATCCAATGGTCTCTGGTGGATGCAGGTCAGGCGTTCAAAACGGTGGGGAAGGTCCGGGAGGGCTGGAGCGGCCACTGGCGCTGGGTCGGGGGTCCCGCCTGTGGGGTTAATCCCACACCAGGGTGGGAGAACACCTGATCTGAGTCACGGCACCAATGTAAGAAGTTTGGCACCAGTAATGACTCCACACCCGGCCAGGACCAAGAAATTTATTAAAAGGGTTGTTACAGAGAAGATCTGTAACAGAAAAACAGGAAAAAAAGAGAGAGAGAGTTGCAGGGAGAGGACTGTATTTATCAGCCTGACAGGGGC
>NW_006986768.1:0-366 GCF_000164805.1 Carlito syrichta
CTGAGTCCACGGGTTCGAGACCAGCTGGGGTAACTTGTCGAAACCTCATCTCTACAATCACTCAAACAAACAAACAAACAAACAAACAAAGTAGCTATGCGTGGTGGCATGCGCTTCTAATTCCAGCTTCTTGGAAGAATGAGGTGAAAGCATAACCTAACCCCGGCAGGTCGAGGCTGTGGTGGCAGAGAGCATGCCACTGACCTCCAGCCTGGGCAACAGAGTGCGACTCCACCTCAAAGACAACCAAAACTAAAACAAAAAAGAAACATAATCGCAGAGGTGGCAGTATTCAGAAGTGGGGTTTTTAAGAGATGATTGGGTCATGAGGGCTCTGTCCTTTTGATGGATGTATTCATTTATCGA
>NW_006986769.1:0-466 GCF_000164805.1 Carlito syrichta
TATGTATCCCACATGCTTGCCAGCTGACTTAACTATCTAGCTACTTAGGTATCCAGCTGAATAGTGAGCTGACTTAACAAGGTGACCTAACTACCTAGCCAGGTGGCTAGCCAACTGACTTAACTAGTTAGCTACCCAGCTAGGCATCTGGCGAACCAGCTGACTTAACTAGCTGACTTAACTAGCTAGTCAGGTGATTTAAATAGTTGACTTAACTAGATGACTGGTGAGCAAACCGACTACCTGCCAACCAGCTGAATTTACTAGCTGAAATAACTTGCTAGATAAATAGCTAGATATCTAGCTAGCTAGCTGAATTATCTAGTTGACTTAACTAGCCAGCTAGCTGACATAACTAGCTGACTTAACTAGCTAGATGCCTAGCGAGCCATCCGATTTAACTAGTTGAAATAACTAGCTAGCTGGCTGTCTAGCCAAAGGACTTAACTAGCTTTTTAACTTGCTA
>NW_006986770.1:0-361 GCF_000164805.1 Carlito syrichta
CACAGAGGGAGTAAAATCACTGGGGCAACCATAATGGAGAAGGACCAGTCACTAGTGCACAAATAAGCAGGAGGTCCAGTTACTGGGGTACCATTCACAGAGGAGGATCAGTACAGAGGCACACTTCATAGAAAAATTACAATCACTGGCTGGGGCTTCCATCACAGAGCAGGATCAGTCACTGGAGAAGCCATCAAAAACGAAGGCTATTCACTGGGACACCCATCATTGAGGAGAGCCAGTTACTGGAACAGTCATCAAAAAGGGGAACCAGTCACTGAGCCACCCATCATATAGGAGCGCCAGACACTGGGGCAACCATCACAAAGGAGTGCCAGTATCTGAAGTACACATCACAGAC
>NW_006986771.1:0-359 GCF_000164805.1 Carlito syrichta
CCACTCACCCCTCAAAGGGAGGGAAAGATTCTAGAGTCTGAGCAGATTGAGCTTAGTGGTCCAGCTGCCTGGCAGCTACAGCAAAGGAGGCAAAGGAGGGCAAACTTCTAGAACCTCTTTCCTCCCCAACAAGACCAGAGTTGAGAAGTGGCAGTGCCAAACACCTGGGCCAGGGCCCTCCTGACAGTCCTGAGATTAATCATTAATGTTGCCACGTCTCTTTGGTGTCCAAACTTTTATCTTTCAGTGCCACCAGGTCCTGACCATGGAGGGTGACAGGAGCCAGGTTACTGGATGGGCACTCCTCAGTGACGATCCCACTCACAGACTGTCCTGCACATGGGCTTGAGTGGGGAACC
>NW_006986772.1:0-2218 GCF_000164805.1 Carlito syrichta
CACCCCTCCACCTGTTTCATTCCCCCAGGGTGGAACCACTAGCTTCCCCAAGGTACTGCCTCGGAGAAAGAGAGGGTATGACTCTGAAACCTTTGGGGACCTGGGGAAGTTATGAGACTCATGCTTGTCTCCTTGGCAATCGTGGAGTCTGAGACGGAATTTGGCCTGAACGCATAAGCCCCAGACCAGGCTGACCACAATAGCAAGCCCCCACCACAACCCCAAGCAAAAAGCATAAAACATTGGTTGAGGGTAAGCCTCAGCAGGAGGATTGCCTCTGGCTCAAAGTTCAAGATCAAACAGGAAGACCAGGTTGTTGACCAAATGCATAGTCGGTGATGGCCACAGTTTTGGAGGCCTAAGCTGAGAGGATGGCAGGAGCTGGGTGGTGTGAGAGCAGCCCAGGCAACGTAATGAGTAAAGAAAAGAAAAGAAAGAAAGAAAGAAAGAAAGAAAGAAAGAAAGAAAGAAAGAAAGAAAGAAAGACAGGAAGGAAGGAATGTAGAAAGGAAGAAAGGAAGGAAGGAATGTAGAAAGGAAGAAAGGAAGGAAGGAAAGAAAAAAGAAAGAAACAAAAAAACAAAGAAACAAAGATAGAAAGAAAGAATAAAGAAATACATTCTCCTACAAACCTTTGGCCCTCAGGCCTTCCCCCCACCAACCCAGTACGTGAGGGTATCCCAAGCTTGACAACTTCCAGGCCCAACTCCCTTCAAAGGCTTCCCCCACTTTGGGGCAGGAGTTCCCGAGTCTCCCTGCCTGGGTACCCACCAGCCCAACTCTCCAAGGTGAGAAATGTGCCCCAGGCTGGCCAACCATCCAACTTGGCAATGAAGACCTTCTATCAACAAAGGTCACGGACTCATCCCTCTCCCAGAGACATTACTTCTTCCCAATCCTATTTTTCCAGTCTCTAAAGCCAGACGATCTGTGAACACACCACATGTAGTTGAGAATCTGTGCACAATTCTGGTGTTTTTGGAGACAGGGTCTGCCTCTGTGGCCCAGGCTGGGTCCTGGGACATGACGGGCATTCATAGCCAGCCTTGATATTGCAGGCTCTGGTGATCCACACCCTCAGCCTTTGGAGTGGCCGTGATGATGGGCAACTCAATACCAGACTCCCTATTTGGATGGGTGCAGAGATGGGGTCTACCTGCGTGGTCCGGGCAGGACTTGGGCTCCTGAACTCCAACCATTCTTTTACCTTGGCCTTCCAGAGTGCTGTAATTCCAGGCATTGGCTGCCATGCCAGGCCTTAGGGTTCATTTTCAATGAAAGATCACAGCCAGACTTAGGTGTCTGTGGACTCCATCTGATGGGCTCTGGTGATCCTTCCCTCATCAGCCACCCACGTGTCTAGAAACACATGGCTGAGCCACTAAGCCTGGCTAATTTTTGGATTTTTTTGATGGCCAAGACGAGGTTTTGTCCCATGTCCCACACTGATGTCAACCCCACAGACTCAAGCCATCCACTCACCTGGGCCTCAGAAGGGCTGAGATGCCAGGCTGAGCCCCTGAGCCTGGCCTGTGTTTGTGTTGGTGGTGGAGGTTGGTATTATTATTATGAGTGGGAGTCCAGCTCTGTCACTCAGGCTGGAGCTCAGGAGCCACTCTCGGTCACTGTGATCTCCTCTAGCTCAGCTCCTGTGATCCTCCTGCCTTGGCCCTCTGAGTGGCCAGAACGACAGGGGTGTGCCAGCTCCACTTGGTTCATATGTTTGACTTATTGTAGAGAAAATGTCTCGCCAAAGTGCCCAGGTTGGTCTCAAACCTAAGGGTCAGGCCATCTTCTCGCCTTGGCCATCCAGAGTGCCAGGATGACAGGCATGAGACCCCATACCCAGTCTTCAACCCCTCTCAGGGAAGCACTGCGAGGCCCACTCCCTTCCTATACCCGGTGTCAAAAGCCAGCCTCAGAGACCTTCACATTGACAGGGTCTGGAAGGCCAAAGACCCCAGGTTGCAGGGCAACTGTGGGCAACTATCAGCCCTGTTTCTTCTACTCATCTTGTTAGTTCAACCTCGGTATCTGGAGAGTTGGGAGATGCAAAAAATAGTAGTCTATTAAAAGAATCTATTAGTAGAAGCAAGCAATTAGGGGAATGGACATTTTTCTGCCGAGATATGACCTCCAATTCAGTTTCTCTGTCCCCACCCGTTTGGTGCTTGAACCAGCAAATGATTAAAAACTGAGTTCGCACTCACCTAACCCT
>NW_006986773.1:0-496 GCF_000164805.1 Carlito syrichta
GAGCCCACCACATCCCATTTAGCTGGTACCGCAGGCATCACCACGTGCGACTCCAGTGTTCGCATTCTGTGGAACGACAAAGTCTTGTTATGTGGTACAGGCTGGTCTTGAACTCCCAGCCTCCAGCAGTCCCCAGCCTCAGCCTCCCAAAGTCTCACTCCGATTGTCTGCAGATTCACCATCTTTCAGGAACTCTAGGCCCAAGTTTGGGGCCTCTTTCCCCAATGATCTCTGTCTGATCACAATGATCACAACTCCAAACATAAGTGGATGCTCTTCTCCTTTTTCCTTCTTTGAGGTGTATTCTCACTCCATCACACAGGTTGGAGGGCGGTGGCTTGCTTCTGGACACTGTAGCCTTGGTCCACTGGGCTCCTTCAAGCCTTTCCCCAGTCTTCTGAGTAGCCAGAACAGGCACACGCCACCACCTCCAGCTCATTTGGGATGGATGGTAAAGACGAGTCTCACTGAGGTGCTCGGGAGGGTCTTGACCCAC
>NW_006986774.1:0-465 GCF_000164805.1 Carlito syrichta
CTCATGCTCCTGCTCCCGCGGAAGGGATGTCCTTCAGGTAACCGTGTCCTCCTGCAGCCCCCGGCCGGGGCCCCGCCGCCGACGCTGCGCCTGCTGCTGCTGCCGCCGCTCGCACCTCAACGAGGACACCGGCCGCTTTGTGCTGCTGGAGGCGCACGGAGGCGCAGGCGCGCTGGACGCCAAACTGCGCAACTTCAGCGCGGCACACGGCGTGGCCGAGTCAGAGCTGCGCACCTTCCGCCGGTTCTACCAGGCCGCGCTGGCTGCCGGCGTCCGCGCCGACGCGCTGCGCTGCTCTGGGACTTCCCAAGCGCCTTCTATTTCATGGGCACCGTGGTGTCAACCATAGATACAGGCGAGCAGTGTTGGAGGTTGTACTGATACATGTGGCCGTGTTACAAATGACCCAGCATGTTGCTTCCAAAGTCTGCAGGTGAACATCCAAACTAGGCTATGGACAGCTCA
>NW_006986775.1:0-381 GCF_000164805.1 Carlito syrichta
TAGCTAGCTAGTTAAATCAGCTGGCTATCCAGCTGGCTGGCTAGGTACCTAAGCTGTTAACTCAACCTGCTAGCCAGCAGGCTAGCTTGTTAAGTCACCTAGTTTAGTCAGCTGATTAGACAGCTGGCTACCTAGGTAGCAAAATAGTAAAGTTAGCTGGCTAATTCGCTGGCTAGCTAGTTAATTCACCTAGGCTAGATAGGTGGCTTGCTAATTATGTCAGCTAGCTAGACAGCTGACTAGATATATAACAAGCTAGTTAATTCAGCTGACTAGAAAGTGAACCAGTTATTTAAGAAAGCTAGTTAAGTCAGCTGGATAGCCAGCTTCCTAGCTAGGTAGTGAGCTAACAAGTCAGTTGGTTAGCCAGCTGGCAAGCTA
>NW_006986776.1:0-880 GCF_000164805.1 Carlito syrichta
ACCATTCCTGCAGGAGTTGTTTCGTGAATTAGATGCACCTCCAGGCTCAGGGATCCGCATATGTTCAGCCCCTCCAAGGTCCTTGAGGATTCCAGCAGTGTGTTTACATGGACACATGTTCTTAAAGAACGCAGATGTCGAATATTTTAACCACAGATTAAGTTTATAGTATACAGTGAAGTTTCACTTCTTGCAAATCCTCATTGCTCTGCCTATTCTTCCTTCCTCTCCCTCTTCTTTTAATAGATCATGGCTTTGGTGTGACATCTAATCCTTGGTAAGTACTAAATTTATTTATTTATTTATTTATTTATTTATTTTACTGTTTTCACAGTTTTGCCTTTTCACATTAGTTTCTTTCACTTCATATTACGTATTCATGTTTCCTCTGTCTTTGTGGCTTGATAACACACCCCTTTTTAGTGCTGAGTAATAATATTTCATTACCTTGTTGGACCATGGTTTTTTATCAGTTCACCTACTGAAGGACATCTTGGTTGCTTCCAGGTTTTGGTGATTATGAATTATGTGTCTATAATCATCCTTGTTCAGGGTTTTACTTGAACATAGCTTTTCAAATCATTTGGGTAAATACCAAGAAGCTTGGTTGCTAGAGCATATGGTGAGAGTACTTTTAGTTTTATGAGAAGGTGCCAAACTGTCTTCTAGAGACTGTGCCATTTTGCATTTCCACCAGCAATAAATGAGTGCATAAGTTGCTCTACATCCTTACTACACTCAATATTGTCAGTGTCTTCTATTTTGGTCATTATATTAAGTGTGAGTCGTATCTAGTTGTTTTAACTTTCATTTCCCCGATAAATATGATGACAAAGAACTTTTCATAAGCTTATTTGTCATTTTTCTATTTATTTCATGA
>NW_006986777.1:0-347 GCF_000164805.1 Carlito syrichta
GATTGGCAGTAGTGGGAATCTGCCTGGGGGAAGGGGGGGCACACTTCATCAGCAAGGGTAACTGCGTGAAGAATATTTGTATACTTAACCCTGAATTGTACCCCACAATTTTAAAATAAAAAATTTAAAAGCTAAAAAAGAAAAAGAATTGTGAATGCTTGTGCTAATTTTTATGAAAAACTTTAAAATTGGTTTTAATTTTGTGCTCCATTGGGCTCAAATTCTTTGGAATCACAAGAATGTATGAATCCTAAAGGTATTCTGAAATTAGAAATTGGAGCTTTTTTACAGGTTACTGGTTGTTCAAAAGTCCAAATGTTCATGCTTTAATGTAATAAAAGTTTCCA
>NW_006986778.1:0-342 GCF_000164805.1 Carlito syrichta
GGAAACTGATGCTTAGAGTTGTTCAGTATAGTTTAAGTCCACACAGGTCTGACTGGCCGAGGTGTCCAATGTGCCGGTCTACCAAGTCTGTGTTCTCTCTGTTCAATTGTGCAGCCTCCTAGACTCCCCATTGTTCCAGAAATGCACAACTGTGCTGAGCAGACCTGAGACCCTAGGAGTGGGGCCTTATGACACTGTGATGGGACCATGATGACTTCCTGCCTGGGGGTGGATGTGAAGGCTGCGTCTCGCCAAACACAGGAGGTCTGGGTGACGAAAGTACGAAAGGAATCAAGGGCACAGGACCATTTCTGGTTGGCACCTTGGCTGTGTTCTCCTCCC
>NW_006986779.1:0-410 GCF_000164805.1 Carlito syrichta
AAAAATCAGAAAATTTGACAAACCTTTAGCTATCTTGATTTCTTTATTTATTTTTATGTTTTTGTAGCAGCAAGTTTCCTAGGTTGTCTCAAGTACCTGGTTTCAAGAGATCCACCCACCTTGGCCTCCAAAAAAGGTGTGAGACACCATGCCTGCCCTAAAGAGGAAATTTAAATTAATAAAATCAGGAATGAAAGTGAAAGCATTAATACCAGCCTTCCAGACAAAAAAATAAGAAAATTCTATGAACAACCGTATGCCAACAAATTATATATCTTAGATGTCATTTATATCAGGAATACTTCCTATGCTAGGGCTTTTTTTGGGAGGCTTTTATCCTTTCAAAAAAATCATTCAAAAAATTTAAGTTTATAACACTTTAATTTATTCAGACAATGTAATAAATCTTT
>NW_006986780.1:0-434 GCF_000164805.1 Carlito syrichta
AACAAAAGATAGTGCACACATCATGGAGGAAAGCCAATCACTAGGGTAGCCATCACAAGGAGGGCCAATCACAGAAGCACCCATCACAGGGGAGGACTAATCACTGGGACACCCATTTTTCAGGAGGGCAAGTCACTGAAAATTTGATAACAGATATGTACTATTCACTGGTGTACATGTTATGGAGAAAAGCCGGTCTGAAGAGGGCCAGTCACTCATGCACCCATAATGGAGGAGGGGCAATTACTATCCATCACAAAAGAAGGATAGTGACTTTGGCACTTATCGAAGATGATAGACAGTAATTGGGTCTCCTATCACAGAGGAAGGTAAATCATTGGGGCTTTCATTCCAGGGTAGAGCCTATCATTGGAAATTCAGTCACAGACGAGATCTGTCACTGGGACACTCATCACAGTGAAGGATCAGTCACT
>NW_006986781.1:0-4158 GCF_000164805.1 Carlito syrichta
CCCCCATTTGGAGATCACACATACTGGGACACCAATTCCAAAGAAGGGCCAATCACTGAGGCACCCATCACAGAGGAGGGACAGTCACTGAGGCATCCATCACAGAGAAAGATCATTCATTTGGACATGCATCACAGAGGAGAGTCAGTCACTGAGGCATCCGTCATGGATGCCCATCATGTGACATCCATTATAAAGGAGGGACATTAACTGGGGTACCCATCACAGAAGGCTATTCACTAGAGCTCTGATGACAGAGGAATGCTAGTCACCGTGGCACCCATTTCAGAGAAGGACCAGTCACTGTGGCACATATTACAGAGAAAAGTCAGTCACTGATACCCATCAAATAGATGGGAGAGTCACTGAGACATCCATGTGAGAGGTGGGCCAGTAGCTGGATCACCATTATGAGGGCAGACACCGGGGCACTGATCACAGAGGAGGGCCTGCTACTGAGACATCCACAAAAAGTTTGGCCAGACACCGAGGTAACCATCCCAGAGTATGTACAAACACTGGTACACCTATTTAGATGAGGGTTAGTCATGGGGACAGCAATCACAGAGGATTGTTCACATCACAGTGGAGAGCCAGTCACTGGGACATCCAATAGGAGGATGATCAGTCACTGGAGCACCCATCACAGAGGAAACTCTCTCACTGCAGAACACATCACATAGGAGAACTAGTCACTGCAGCACCCAAAACTGAGAGACAGTCACCTAGCCCCCTATCACTGAGGGCCAGTAACTAGGGAGCCATCACAAAGGAGACCCAGTCCCTGAGTCACCCATCATAATGAAGAGCTAGTCACAGAGGAATGCATCACAGAGGACAGTCACTGGTAAATCTATCACAATAGAGGCACAGTCAATGGGACACTCATTATGGAGGAGGGGCAGTCACTGAGGAACCCAAAAGATAGCTGGGTCAGAAACTCCGTCACTATCATAGAGGACGGTATTTTAATGATGCACTCATCACAGAAAAGAGCTAGTCACTGGAGCAATGATCACAGTAGAGGCACAATCACTGTGGCACTCATCACAGAGGAGACCCAGTGACTGGGGCAGATATCCAAGAGGCAGCTAGTCACTGGGGCACATATAGAAGATGAGGACCAATCACTAGGCCATTTATCACAGATGTGGGTGAGTTATTGGGGCACCCCTCACTGAGGAGGGCTAATCACTGGAACACCCAACATGGAGGAAGACAATTCACTGTGGCAGCCATAACAGAGGATGGTCAGGCACTGGGCATCTACTATGCAGGAGGGCCATTTATTGGGACAACCTTCACAGAGGAGGACTCATCACTACTAAAAGCACTATGATGGAATGCCAGTCACTGATGCACACGTTACTGAGGAGGCACTGTGACTAAGGCACCAATCACAGAGGAAGCTCAGTCAGTAGGGCAGCCATCACAGAAGAGGCTAGCCATTTGGGAGCCCATTTTGAAGAAAGTCCAATAACTGGAACTTCTATCACAGAAGAGGGTAAGAGACTGAGGATACCCTCACAAAGAAAGCTAATCACTAGTGCACCCATCACAGAAGAGAGTCAGTCGTTGGTACACCCATCAGAGAGGAGAGCCTGTCACTAGGGCAACTATCAAGAGAAAATCCAATTACTGTGGCACCCATCACAGAGGTTGTTTGTCACTGGGGTGACCCTTAGAGATGAAGTCCAGTCCCCAGAGCACTAATTACAGAGGAGATTCAGTCACTGAAACATTGATCACTGAGGAGAGCCAGTTACTAGGGCACACATCACGACTTGAGTCAGTCACTGAGCCTCCCATCACAGAGGAGGTCCAGTCACTGGCACAGCGATCACAGAAGAGGGACTATCACTATGACGTTCATCAAAAAGAAAGAGTAGTCACTTGGACAACTATAGCACAGGAGAACCAGTCACTTGGGCGCACATTATCAAGGAGCTACAGTCACTAGGTCAAACATAATGGAGAAGGGAAAGTTACTGAGGCATTCATTGTGTAGGAGACCCAGTAACTAGGACAGTTGTGATTGGTACCACAGGGGCTGTCCTCTTTTGTAATGGGCGCACCAGTATCTAGTCCTCTACTCTTATGATTGTTCCAGTGTCTGGCCTCCTCTGTGATGGGTGTCCCAGTGACTGCCTCATTTATGTGATGGATGCATCAGTGATAAGCCTTCTTTTGTGGTTGGCACCCCAGTGACTGAATCTCCTCCAAAATAGGTGCCACAGTGACTGACTATTATGGATTTTCCAAGTGACTGGTCTTCCTCTGTGATTGGTACCCCAGTGACTGTCACTCATCTATAATGTTTACCCCAGTGACTAACCATCCTCTGTCATGTGTGTCCGACTTTGGGGACATTTTTCATAATGGGTGCCCCAGTGACTATCCCTCCATTAGTGATGGGTGTCCCATGAATGGCTCTACTGTATGATGGGTGCCACAGTGAAAAGCTCTCTTCTCTGATGCATGTCAAATTATGAAGGAGGATCAGTCACTGAGGCATTTTTCACAGAGAAGCGCCAGTCACAGGGAATCCATGGAGTGAAGACCTAGTCACTGGGGCATCTATCACAGAGAACAGCCAGCCTCTGGGACACCAATCACCTATATTGGAAGAAGTCGACTCACTAGGACATGCATCAGAATTAAAGGGCCATTCACTTAGGCCCCCGTTATGGAGAAGGCCCAGAAACTGTGTGACCCAACAAGGTGGAGGGCTAGTCACTGGGGAGCCTATTTTGGAGGAATGCCAGTTACAAGGACTACGATTACCAGAGAAGACTAGTCAATTTGGAAGCCATCACATAGGATTGACAGTCATTGGTCACCAATCACAGAGCAGACCCAGTTACTGGGGCACTCATTATGGAGGAGAACCAGTCACTGTGACATATCACAGAAGAGAAATATTCACTAGGTCACATATCACAGATGTGGTCTAATCAATGCAGACAAATCATGGAGGAGTCTCTGTCACTGAGATTCCCATCACAGAGGAGGGCCAGTCACTGGGGGCACATTATGCAGGAAGGCCAGTCATGGGGATAATCATGACAGAAGGCAGATAATTACCTGTGCACATGACAGAAGGCAGATAATTACTGTGTGACACCCATCACACAGAAAATTCAGTCAATGGGGCACCAACTAAAGAGGAAGAACAGTCACTGGGGCACCCATAAAAAAGGAAGACCAGTTACTATGTCATGCACTATAGGGGAGGACCAGTCATTGGGGCATCCATGATAGAGGAAGGTAAGTCACTGTGGCACCCATCATTTCAGAAGCCCAGTCACTTGTGCAACCATCAAAGATGACTTCTACTACTTCTTCTACTTGGACACACATCACAAAGGAGAAACAGACATTGGGACAGCAATTACACAGAAGGGTTAGTTATAGGGCATCCATTATGGATGACAGCCAGTCACTGGGATTCCCAATGAAGAAGAGGGCCTGTCATTGGAGCACCCATCATAGAAGAAGTGTAAATACTGATGAACTCAACACAGAAAATGATCAGTAACTGGGACACCCATAACAGAGGAGAGACAGTCAATGTGACACCCATAAATGAGGAGGTCAGTCACAGAGACAGACATAACAGTTGAAAGCCAGTCACTGGGGCCCTCATCAGAGTGGAGACCAGTCGCTGGGGAACCTATCATAGATGAGGGTCAGTCACTGAGGCATCTATTATGAAGGAAGCCTGGTAAATGGGACACACTTCGCAGAAAATTACTAGTGTAACCATTATAAAGGAGGGTCAGTTACTGGGCACCAATCAAAAAGAATGCAGAGTCACTGGAGCACCCATAATAAAGGAGGGGTAGTCACTGGGGCATCAATATGGAGGAAACCCTGTTACTGAGGCAACAATTACACAAGAGTGCCAGTCACTGGGGCACCTATCACAGAGAAGTGTGAGTCACAGGGTCACACATTTTGGAGGATGGCCATTCACTGGTCACACATCACAGAGGTTGGCAAGTTACAGGGGCACTAATTTTGGAGGAGAAGGGTTAGTTACTGGGACAATCATCATAGAAGGGGACAGTCACTAGGAAATACATCACACAAGAGGTCTAGTCACTGTCACAACAATTATGTAGGAGGCATAGTCACTGGGGCAACCATCAGAGATGA
>NW_006986782.1:0-338 GCF_000164805.1 Carlito syrichta
AATCAAACAATAATAAAAATACAAGAGAAAAAGAACTTTCAAGAAATGTGCCATGGCCTGAAACATCATTAGAGAATGATAAATACTGAAATTTATCCTGGTAAGAGTACTGAACTTAAAAGACACTAAAAGAGTCTCATAAATATTCAATAAGAAGAAACAGGCAACTTGAAAAAAAAAAAAACCAACAAAACAGAAACACTGGCAAGAACTTCTCAATGACATAGGACACCAGGATAAAATGGAACAATAAAATGTCTACAAAATTTTGGTGAAAAAATGTCTACAAAATTTTGGTGAAAAAAATGCAAACCTCGGCCAGGCTCGGTGGCTCAGCC
>NW_006986783.1:0-860 GCF_000164805.1 Carlito syrichta
ATGAACAGGAATGGAGAGGATTTTAATGGAATGGACAGGAAGAGAATGGAATGGAATGGAATAGAGAGGAAAGTATTCGAGAGGAATGGAATGGAATAGAATGGAATGGAATGGCATAGAGAGGAAAGGGATAGAGAGGAAATTAATGGAAAGGAATTGAAAGGAATGGAATGGAATGGAGAGGAATTGAGAGTAATGTAAAGGTTAAGAATGAAGAGGAATGGAATGGAAAGGAGAGGAAGGAATGCAATGGAATGGACTGGAATGGAGATATATGGAATGGAATGGAATGGAAAAGAATGGAACGGAATGGAACGGAAAGGAATGGAATGGAGAGGAATGGAATATAAGGGAAGGGAATAGAATGGAGAGGAATGGGATGGAATGGAATGTATTGGAATAGAATGGAAAGTATTGGAATGAAATAAAGTGACATGCAGAGGAATGGAATGGATTGGAGAGGAATGGGATAGAATGTAAATGGAAGGAATGGAATGGAAAGGGACAGAATAGAATGGGATGGAATGAAGTTGAATGAGATTGAGGGGAGTGGAACGGAATGGAATTCAATGGAGAGTATTGGAATGGAATGGAAGGGAATGGAATGGAATGGAAAGGAATGAAATGGAACGGAGTGGAATGGAATTGAATGAAAATGACAAGAAAGGAATGGAAAGGAAAGGAATTGAAAGGAGAGGAATGGAATGAAAAGGAGAAGAATGGAATGGAATGGAATAGAGAGGAATGGAATGGACTGGAATGGAATGGAGAGGAATGGAATTGAATGGAATGGAATGGAGTTGAAAGGAATGGAGTGGATTGGAAAGGAATGGAATGAATGGAACGGAAAGGAAAGGAAT
>NW_006986784.1:0-332 GCF_000164805.1 Carlito syrichta
AGGAGCTCAGGATTGTTGAAATAAATGAAAACAAAGCTTCCAAGTAGGAACATCACAAGTCAGAATAAATGTAACTATATACTCTGATATCTATGCTATAAGTGAGAGATAGAATGGGCTATTTAATAAATCATTAAGTAAATCATAAGGAAAAAGAGAAAACAAGTTTCCGTTTGCCACCATACACAAAAGACAATCTAAACAGATTAAAGACCTAAGTATGAAAAGCAAAACTTTTAAAATTTTATAAGAAAGCATAAGATATTTTCTCAATAACATCCAGGTAAGAATGTCATAAACAAAAGACAAAAAGAATGTATCATAGAGGAAAA
>NW_006986785.1:0-330 GCF_000164805.1 Carlito syrichta
GGATGTGGTGGGCTCCATCACAAGGTGTTCCTTTGCATCGTCCCCACCCACAGAACGTGTAAGTTCAGGTCAGGCCCGGTAGCTCACGTCTGTCAACGCTGTGGCCTGGAAGGTCGAGGCGGGAGGCTACCTGTGCCCAGGGTTTGAGACCATCCCAGATAATATTGACAGAACTCATCTCGGCTAGATGTTCCCAAAATCGGGTCTGTCATGGTGGCCTGGCTGCTTGGGGGCTAAGATGGAAGAATTCCTGATCCCTGCAGTTCAAGACCCCAGGAGCCAAGATCATGCCACCGCTCCCCAGCCAGGCTGACGGAGACTGGCGAAAAA
>NW_006986786.1:0-3507 GCF_000164805.1 Carlito syrichta
TAACATCCCTGGGGTTAGGTTCGTCAGTACACTGAATTACAACACTCTCGTGGCTTGACTTGCCAGTCCATTAGAGCTGATACTACCAGCACTAGGCTTACCAGCCCCTTGAAGACTTGCTCTCTGGGGTTTCGCTGTCCCATTGAGCTGACACTCTCAAAGCCCTGACTAACCTGAAAAATCTGCAACAATTTTGGCACCCAATGTGGGGCTTGATGGCAGGTGAGTTAATCTGAACCTATCTCTTTACTTTCATTTCCGAGGATCCTTTTTTTTACTCTGTCTAAAGAACCAATTACTGGGGCACTACTAGCCATTTGAAAGACAATAGCAAGGCTGTCAGTCTACAATGTACAGAGGACAAGCTTGCTGGAGAGGACTTGGACAATCCCCCATAAATCTCAGGTTTTGATAATGGTGGCCCTGTTGTGATCCAGTTTCTTTTCATGGAGGTCTAGCTCTCATGGAATTGGAAAAAGTTCTAGAGTAATTGAGGACATCTGGCAAAGCCTACACCTTGGTTTTACCTGAAGGCTTCCAGGCTGATCCCAATTCCCAACAGTCCAATAAGGTGTCGGTAGAAGGCTTCCAGTCTCTCCTATAACACTTTTTCCAACATTTCCTATCACATTTTCCTCTCCTTGGGGTTGCCATGGGTACTACCCCTACTTGGTGCTTGGTGACGTTGGTGATTTAGTAGCTTAGGAAGTTAGCATTACCAGATAGTACTGGCAACCAGCTTGATCCTTGTTCAATAAGAGCTTAAAACAAGGTGTGTTTACTGGTACACGAGGTAGAAGGTAGAAAGTATTGGTTTCATGATTTTTTTATGTTCTGAAGCAATGCAATTGGCAAGAATGAGAAACTGCTTTATACAAGGAATTTAAGTCTTATAAAGTTAGGTCCCTACATTTGGGGACTCTATGGGTAGATAAATGTTGAATGAATATGGACTCTCCCCTCTGAGGACACTGTGCCTGATCTTCACTTGCTGAATATGCAGATTTTATCTTCATGTTGAAAGGCCAGGTTGACTGTGGGTTTAGGCTTTTGGAAGATATCAGAGTCTGTCTCAAAAAATCCTGTACTGGCATTTTATGTCTCCATATTTGTAGGCCTTGTTATGAAAGTAATTGGAATGTTGTAAACTAGCTAAAACCATGGACCTCTTGGCCAAGTGTTCATGGGAAGTCCCAGATAAGGTCCCTCTTTTTCAGAATCCTGCTCCTAGAACCAATCGGTACTCTGGTAAGGAGGAATGCTAGGTTTGAGGAAACCAGAGGCACAGTCAACAGCACATAGGACAGATATTAATGCACAATGGAGTTACTACCGCTACACTTGGTTAGAAGTCACACTTGCATTCAAGGGGATGCCATGAGCAGAGAAGTAAAGGAAAGTGAGGGGATGCTCTCTTTCTCTGATCCTTATTCATGAACATTGGTTGGAGAAGAAATAATTTTCTTTTGCCTCTCTCCAAATGAGTAACAGGCCATCTGGCTATCTGCAGTGTGTACTCAAGAGTATATCCTGGGACATAGGAGTTCTTTGATCATCAGAGTTTAGGCATCTCAAATTCTTTTTTACCCATGCATGGCTGAATTATAAGCTACAGGATGGAGATTCCTGTCCTCCAGAGTGAAAAATCAACCATAATAAAATCATGCAGCTAGACAGTTTCTGTAGATGCCAAGGCAAATGATCTGATGTCTCATATGTGCAGTCTTTATTCACATTACGAGAAAATCCGGACCTTTGTCAATGCTGTAGAATCAATTTAGCCCTCCTAGCAGTCATCTCAAGGAAAGGTTACTGTGGACTGGGGATGCCAACCCCAAAGGGGCCAAGGTGGAAGGCATCTCATGAGGCCACTTCATCTGATCCATCTTTCCCTCCTTATTCATGTCCTCCTTGTACCTCAAACCCTTTCCACCCTATAACACCTCATTCTAGAACTCTGACATTACTTATGCCCTTACAAGAGAGGCTTGGTGGATATGGCCCTAGTAAGGTACAGGTACCCTTTTCCCTATGAGACTTGAAACAAATCAAGGACTATCTTGGAAGTTTCACTGATGACCCTGATTAGTATAAAGATACATTGCAGAATTTAATGCAAGTATTTGAGCTCAGCTGGTAGTATGTTATGTTGCTTTTAGGCCAGACCCTAATGGTCACTGAGAAACAGCTCTGGAAGCAGCAGGGAAGTTTGGAGTTGAACCTGGCATTTCATATTGTGACAGAGACAGGGAGAAGCCCAATCCCAAACATGTGTGGCATTTCATATTGTGACAGAGAACTGAGGAGTGCAATCTAATAGGCATGTTTGCTGTGGGACCCTAATAGCAACTTGGGAGAATGGAGAAGGGAAATATTCCTGATGTACATACTGGATAGCTTGAAAACTAAACCTCTTAATTATTACAAGTTAGCCATGATAGACCAATGTGTTGATGAGAATCCCTCAGCTTTTCTGGTAAGGCTCAGAGAGACTTTGATTAAACACACATCCCTAGAATCTGAATCAGTTGAAGTGCAACTAATTTTGACAGACAAGTTTATTAGTGAGGCAGTTCCAGATATCAAGAGGAAGCTGCAGAAACAGGACAAAGGACCAGAGAGTGCTTTAGAACATCTCCTGAAAGTGGCCTCCTCAGTCTCTTATAACAGGATCAGGAGGAGGCACAGGAAAAGGAGAGGAGACACAGGACAAAGGCAAGAGCTCTAGTAGCATCTTTAGGCATAAACAACACCAAGAATTCTCAAGGCATACCTTCTAAGTGCTATGGATGCAGCAAGGCAAAACTTTAAAGAATTAATAGGGTGCCAACATGGATGACTGCAGAACCAGAGGAACAAAAGTGGCATCTAAATTGGCAGTCACCTCTAGTGACAAAACTCCAAAAGCCCATCAGAGACCTGGTAACAACTAAACTGCTAAGGAGATGGTGTCTATAGCCATAGGTACATTCTGTGGCAGTACTAGAAGCCCAGTTTCCCATAAAGGTCTAAACATCCAGGACCTTGTCCACTGCGCATGCCAGAAAGAGTCATTGGAAAGCAGGTATGCTGTCTTCTGAAGAAAGGACAGAACACATAGCTCAGGAACGACGGTCATTGTAATTGGTGCTCCAGTGACTGGTTCTTCTCCAGAATAAGTGCCACCATGACTGGCCCTCCTTCAAAATGATTCTCCAGGTGACTTTCACTCCTCCTTTATGCAATTACCACCTACTGGGCCTCCTCTATAATAGGTCCTCAAGTGACTGGCCCTCCTTTGTGAAGAATGTCCCAGTGACTGACCTTTCTCCATAATGTGGGTCTTCATGACTGGGTCTCCTATGAGATTGGAGCCCCAGAGACCTGCCTTCATATATCATGGGTGCCCCAATGACTAGTCTTCCTCTCTGATGGTTGTAATAGTGAGTGATTCTCCTTTATGGTGGGTGCACTTGTGACTGGGCTTCCTGTGATTGGTGCCCCAATGACTGGGCATCATCTGTAATG
>NW_006986787.1:0-327 GCF_000164805.1 Carlito syrichta
AGGTAGAGGCCTAGTAGTGAGCTGATTGGTTGGCATTTAGCACCAATTAGCTGGAGGTATTGTGGTGTGTTATTCATTTCCAGGAAGTGACTGATCTAAGAGGTCTTACAGGGAGTTTTTTATTGAATTGAGTGTTTGTACTTCAGTCTGAGAGGCTTACAGATGTTTGTTACTTTGTTCTGGGGACCTGCCTGTCTATTTGCTTTTTAAATACCTCCTCTCTCAATGTGGCAACACAGTAAAAAGAATAGAATATCCATTGTTTACTGTGGTGATCATGTGGTTGACTGGGAGTTGCTGCACTGTGCCAGTTCTCATCCTTACAAG
>NW_006986788.1:0-5947 GCF_000164805.1 Carlito syrichta
CTCTGAGATAGGTGATCCAGTGACTAGACATCCTCTATGATGGGTAACACACAGACTTTGCCTCCTGTATGGTGGCTGACCCAGTTACTGGCCCTAGTCTGTGATGGAAGATTCAGTGACTGAACCACTCCTTATGAGTGTGCCAGGGACTTATTCTTCTCCATAATGGGTGCCTCAGCGCCTACCCTTTATCTGTGGTGTGTGTCTTAGTGACTGGTTCACCCTTGTGATGGGTGCCCCAGTGGCTAGCTCTTCTCTGTGATGGGTGCCACAGTGATGGGCTTTCGTCTATAATGGTTTCTCCAGTGACTCTCCTCTTTGATGGGTACTCCTCTTTGATGGGTACCCCAATGAGTATTCTTATTCTGTGATGGGTACCCCAGTCCCAGAACATCTATAATTTATGCTTCAGTGACTGAAATTTCTCTGTGATGGGTGCCCCGGTGATCAACCCTTTGGATCAGGTCCTCATCCAAAATGAATGCCCAAAGGGCTAGACCTGCCATATTATGGGTGCCCCAGTTTTTTTTATTCTTCTGTGATTGGTTTCTCAGTAACTTGTTCTCTTCTGTTATCTGTGTACCAGTGACTGGGTCTCCTCTGTTATGGGTGCCAAGGTGACTAGACCTTCTCTGTGGTTGGTGCTCCGTTGACAGTTGCTCCTCCATAATGTTTGTTGCAGTGACTAGACCTTCTGTGTCCTGGGTGTCTCTCTTAATGGACCTCCAGAATAATGGGTCCCTCTGTGACGAGCTCTCCTTTTTAAAGCTTTCTTTGTGACTGGCTTTCCTTTGTGACGAGTGCCACAGTGACTGGTCCTCCTCTGTGCTGGTTTCCACAGTGAAACACTCTCTTCTGGAATGCAAATCCTTGTAATTAGGCTTTCTCTTGATTCATGACTTTGTTAAAGGTTCTTCTATGTGATGGCTGCCATTGGGACTAGCCCTGTTTTCTGATGGGTGCCCCAGTGAGTGCCCATCCTTTGCAATGTGTGTCCTAGTGACTGGTCTTCTCATGTGATGGTAGACTCCATTGACTGGACCTCATCTGTGATGTTTGTCCCAATAACAAGCCATCTTCCAAAATTAGTGCCCCAGTGAATAGCCTACCTCTGTGATGGGTAGCCAGTGTCTGTCCTTCCTCCAAATGAGTGCCCCAGTGATTTATACTCCTCTGTAATGGGTGTACCAGTGACTGGTCTTCCTCTGTGATGAATGTCCCCTGTGACTGGCATTTTTCTGTAATGTGTCTTTTTGACAGGATCTCCTTTGTGACTGTGTATCTCAGTGACTGGCTCTCCTCTTGATGTGTGTTCCAGTGACTGAGTTTTTTCTGTCAGTTGTCCCTGTGACTGACTCTCCTCTCTAATGGGTGTTTCAGTGACTGACCCTCTATAATACATACTCCCAGTGACTGGCACTTCTCTATGATTGGTGACCCTGTGACTGGCCTTCTCTTTTGAGTGAAACAGCAGGTGGATCTTCTCTGTGAAGAGTGCCCTAATGACTAGCCTTCATCATTAACAGATGACCTAGTGATGGATCCTCATCTGAATGGATGCCTCAGTGTCTGGTTCTTCTTTGTGATGGGTGCAAATGTGAATGGCTCTCTGTGACTCTCTGTGATGGTTTCCCCAGTGAATGAGACTTCTCCATAATGAGTGCTCCAATGACTATCCTTCCTCCATTAGGGGTGTCCCAGTAACTGAGCCTCCTCTGTGACTGGTACCCCACCAACTGGAACTCCTCCATAATTGTTGCCCCAGAGACTTGCCTTCCTTGATGATGGGCGTTCTGTTTCTCAGCAACCTCCATAATGGTATCTTTATGATGGATGTTGCCATTACTAGCCCTCTAGTGTGATGGATACTGTGATGACTGGCACTCATCTCTGCTGTAATGGGTCCCAGTGACTGCTTCTTCTCCATGATTGGTGCACCAGTGACAAGACCTGCTCTGTGATGAGTGCCTTTATGACTGGTCCTCCTTTCTGATGGGTGACACAGTGACTGACCCTCATCCTTCATTGTTGTCCCTGTCACTAGCCCTCCTCCATATCTGGTGCCTCAGTGACTAGAACACCTCTGTGATGTGTCCTTTGACTGACTCTACTTCAAAATAGGTACTTCAGGGACTCACCCTCCTCGGTGATGAGCATCTCAGTGAATGGCATTCTTTTGTGATTGGTAACATACTGACTGGGCCTCCTCCATATTGTTGTACCAGTGACAGACCCTTCTCCATTAGGAGTGCCCCAGTGTCTATGCCTCCTCTGTTAGTGGTGCACAGTGATATATCCTCCTTAATAATGGATGATCCAGTGACTAGTACTCCTCTATTATGAGTGTTCCACTTATTGAGCCTCATTCCCTCCTCCATATTGGGTGCCACAGTGACTGGCCCTCCTTTGTGATGGATATCCCAGTGACTGGGCTTTCTCTATAATGTGTGCCACAGTGACTGAACTTCCCATGTGATTAGTGCCCCAGTGACTGGCCTTCATATATAATGGGTGCCCCAGTGAATAACCCTCCTCTGTGATGTGTGTCACAGCGACTGGACCACCTTCCTAGATGGTGCCCTAGTGACTTGGCCTCCTCTGTGATTGGAACCACAGTTACTGGTCATCATCTGTGACTCCCAATTCAGGGACTAGTTCTCTTTTATAATGGGTTTCCTAGTAAGAAGTCACCCTTCAAAATGGTTGGCCCAGTGACTAACCCTCTTTTCCAATAAGTACCCTAGATTCTGTAACTCCTTCATAATATGTGCCCCAGTGATTGACCTGCCTCTCCAATTGGTGTCCGAGTGACTGGCTTTCCCTCTGTCATCAGAGATACTGTGACTGAGTCCCTTTTAATAGATTTCTTCCATGACTGTCCCTCCTCTGTGATGGGTGCTTCAGTGATGGTCCCTTATCTGATATATGTTCTCCCGTGATGGGATTTCCTCTGTTATTGGCACCCCAGTAACAGCTTGTCTTCTGTTATTTCATTCCCAGTGACTGAACCTCCTCTGAGAATGAGTGTCCCAGTAACTGGTCCTCCTCTGTGATCAGAGCCCCAGTGACAGTCCCTCATCTGTGATGGGTGTCACAATAATTGAACTCCTCTATAATAGTGGCTCAGTTGACTGGGACTCTTCTGTAATTGGTGTCTCAGTGACTGGCCTTCTTCCATAATGAGTACCCCATTGACTGGCCCTCATTTGTGATCAGTGCACCAGTGACTGGCACTCTTCTGTGAAAGAGAACTCAGTGATGGGTTTTCCTCGTGGTTGGTGCCCTAGTGACGATCCTTCTTTCAAAATTGGTGCCACAGTGAATATCCCTGCTCCTTGATAGCTGCCCCCATTGACTGCTCCTCTTCTCTGATTGGTGTCACAATGACTGAATGTCTTATGTGATAGATGCTACAGTGACTGGCCCTCCTCTGTAATGGGTCTTCCAGTTACTAGACCTCCATGAGGCATAACCCCATAAAGAGTCCACATTTGTGATGAGTGTCCCAGTGATTGGCCCTCCTCAACAATGTGAGCCACATTGACTGTTGCTTCTCTAATGTATGCCTCAGTGACTGGTCCTTCTCTTTTGTGGCTACAGCCATGACTGTCCCTCTTCTGTGACAGCTGTCCCAGTCACTGCCTCTTCTATTTGATGGGTTCCTCAATGACTGAGTCTCCTCTGTGATTGGTACTCCAATGTCAGGGCCACATCTTTGATCAGGACTCCAGTGTCTGGATGCCCCAGAGATTGGTTGCCCGAAATGATGGATGCTCCAGTTACAAGGCTTTCTCTGTTATTGGTGCCCCAGTGACATGACATCTTCTGTGATATGTACCCCAGTGACTGGTTTTCCCATATGATAAGTTCCCACAGTGAATGCCCTCCTTCGAATTGTTGACCCAGTGCCTAGGCCTCCTCTATGAGGTAATCTTATTTGCTAGTCATCCTTTATAATGGCAGCACAAATGACTGAGACTTCTCCCAAATGATGATCCAGTGATTGCCTCTCCTCTGTGTGGGTGACTTTTTGATGTGTTCTCCTGTGTGGTTGGTGCCTCAGTGACTGTGCCTCCTCTGTAATGGTTGCCCCAGTAACATTCATCAATAATGGATGCCCTAGTGACTAACTTTTTCCTGTGCCAGTTGCCACCATGACTGACTGACCTCTGTGAAGTGTGTCCCAGTGACTGGCTATCCTCTGTGTAGTTGCCTCAGTAACTAGTTTCCTCCATTGCTGGTGCTTCAATTGCTGGTCCTCATCTGTGAGAGGTGCCTTAATGACAGGGTGTCCACTGTGATGTGTGCAAAGGTGACTAGCCTTTGTCTGTGGTGGGTGTCCCAGTGACTGGGTCTTCTCCTAGAACCAACTTGTGATTGGTTCGCCATTGAGATGGATGCCTATGTGATTGACCCTCCTCTATGATAGGTGTCTCAGTGACTTTTTCTCTTTATGTGATGGGTGTCCAAGTTAATAGCTCTCATCCACAATAGAAGACCTAGTGACTAGCCTTCCTCTGACACTGTCCCTCCTCTGAGATTGGTGTCCCAGTGAAAGGCTCTCCTCTGTGATAGTTGTTCCCATGACTGGGCCTTTTCCATAATTTGTGCTCCAGTGACTGGCTCTCTTCTGCGATGGATGCTCCAGTGACTAGTCCTTCTCTGTTATGGGTGCACTAGTGACACGTTCCTCTCTGCTATTGGTGCCCCAGTGACTGGGCTTTCTCTGTGATTGTTGCACCAGTGGCTGGTCCTCCTTTGTGATGGTTTGTCTCAATGAGCAGCCCTCCTCCATAATGGATGCCCCAGTGACAAGTCCTCCTTTGTAATGGTTGCCTTTGTTTAGCCTTCCTCAGTGATGAGTGCTTTATTCACTAGACCTCCTCTGGGATGGCAGTCTCAGTGACTGCCCCCCTCCATATGGTGCCCCAGTAACTGGCCCTCCTCTGTTATCAGTTCCATAGTGACAATCGCATCCCTCTTCTGTGTGGGTTTCCCGTGACTAGTCTTCCTCTTTGAGGGGTGCTCCATGACTTGCCAAACTCTGTGCTGGGTGGTCCCGTGAGTGACCCTTCTTATTTATGGGTTCCCTGGTGTCTGCCCCTTCTCTGTGATGGGTACCTCATTGAATGGTCCTTCCTGATGAGTGTCTAAGTGACTGAACTTCTTCTGTAATAGTTACCTTCAGTGACTGGCTCTACTCTGTGATGGTTACCCCAGTGACAGTAGCTCCTCTATGACCAAGATTCCAGTGACTGGCTCTCCTCTGTGATGGGTGCCTCAGTGACTGTCCCTTCTGCGTGTTTGTTGTCTCATTGATTGACCCTCCACTGTAATTGGCTCTCCAGTGATTGCCTCTCTTCTGTGATGGTTGCCCCAGTTACTGGCCCTCTTCCAAAATGACTGCTTCAGTGATTGGCCATCTTCTGCATTGGGAGTCCCAGTGACTGGGCCTCCTCCATAATGGGTGATCCCAGTGAATAACTCTCCTCTGTAATAGTGTCCTTGTGACTATTCCTTGTCTGTGATGGGTCATTCAGTGATTGGACTTACTCCATTATGGGTGTTTAAGTTACTGCCTCTCTGTGATTGGTGCACTGGTGACTGGTCCTTCACAGTTATGTATGTCCCAGTGACTGACTTCCTGAATGATGGGTGCCTCAGCTCATTGTTCATGTCTGCGATGACTGCTGCAATGACTGACTTTCCTCTGTTTTTATTAGACTTCTTCTGTGACGCATGCCCCAGTTACTGACTTTCCTTCAAAATGACTGCCCCAGTGACTTACTACATTCTGCTTTGGGATTTCCAGTCACAGGTCCTCTTCCATAATGGGATTTCCGGTTACAAGTCCTCTCCTCTGTGATGGTGCACATATGACTGGCCCTTTTCTGTGATGGGTCATTCAGTGATTGCCTTCAATTATAGCTATTAAAATACTGGCTCT
>NW_006986789.1:0-1158 GCF_000164805.1 Carlito syrichta
ATGGAGAGGAATGGAATAGAATTGAGAGGAAAGAAATGCAATGGAATGGAATTGAATGGAGAGGTATGGAATGGAATGGAAATGAATTGAATGGAAAGGAGAAGAAAGGAATGGAGTGGAATGGAGAGGATTGGAATGGAATGTAATGGAGTAGAATGGAGAGGTATGGAATGGAATGGAGAGTAAGGGAATGGAAAGTAGATGAATGAAATGGAGAGGAAAGGAAAGGAATGTAAGGAAGTGTAATGGAATGGAGGAAAGTCGAATGAAATGGAATGGAATGCAATGGAGTTTGATTTAATGGAGTGGATAGGAAAGGAATGGAATGGAACGGAATGGTTAGGAATGGAAAGGAATGGAATGGAATTGAATGCAACGGATGGAATGGAGAAGAAGGGAAAGGATTGGAGAAAAAAGGAATGGAGAAGAATGGAATATAATGGAATTGAATGGAATGGAGTGGACTCGAAAGGAATGGAAAGGAATGGAATGAAATGGAGAGGCATGGATTGGAATGGTGAGAAATTGAAACAAAAAGAATGGAATGGAATGAATTGGAATAGAATGGAGTGGATTGTAAAAGAATGGAATGGAATGGAGAGGTATGGGATGGAAAGGAAAGGAATGAAGAGGAATGGATTAGAATGGTAAGGAATGGAATGGAATGGAGTGGAATGGCATGGAATGGAATGGAGAGGAATTGAAAGTAAAGGAATGGAATGGGACAGATTGGAATATAATGGTGTGGATTGTGAGGTATGGGATGGAATGGAAAGGAATTGAGAGGAATGGAATAGAATGTAATCTAATGGAATGGGGTTGCACGGAATGGTGATGAAAGGAGATGAATGGAGTGTAATGGAATGGATGGAGATTGAAGGGAGAGGAATGGACTGGAATGGAATGAAGAGGAATGTAATGAAGAGGAATGGAATGTAACCAAACGGAATGGAATAGAGAGGTATGGGATAGAGAGGAATGGAATGGAAAGGAATAGAAAGTAATGCAATGGAATGGAGAAGAATTGAGTAATGGAATGGAGAGGAATGGAGAGAAATGAAATAGAATGAAGATGAACGGAATGCAATGGAATGGAATTGAATGGAGAGGTATGGAATGGAATGGAAAGGAAGTGAATGGTAAGGAGAAGAATGGAAT
>NW_006986790.1:0-809 GCF_000164805.1 Carlito syrichta
TACGCCCAAGATTGTGGTCTCCTTCCCCAATAATCTCTGTCTGGTCACTATGATCCCAACTCCATATACAAATGGATGCTTCTTTTCTCTCCTTTTTTTGAGTTGGAGTCCCACTCCTTCACCAAGACTGGAAGGCAGTGGCTCGCTCCTTGCCACTGCATCCTCCACCTGTCAGGATATGGTGAACCTTCCCCCACTGGCCTTCTGAGGAGCCGGAATGACAGGGGTGTGCCTCCACTCCTTGCTAATTTGGGATGTAGGGTAGAGGCAAAGTCTCAGTGAGTTGCCCAGGTGCATCTCAAACCCGCATGCTCGGGCCAGCTGCTGGTCTCAGCCTCCCAAAGTGCTGGGATAATGAGGTTGAGCCCTCTAACCTGGCCTCGATACTTTGTCGAACACAAATCAGAAGGCCAGGCATGGCGGCCCAAGCCTGGAATCCCAGTACTCTGGGAGTCCGAATCAGGAGGATTACTGTAGACCAGGAACTCAAGGCCAGTACAGGCCATGCAGGGAGACCCTGTCTCCACACCCATCCAAACAGGGTGTCTGTACTCATGGTGCCTGTCGTCCTGGCCACTCCAGAGGCTGAGGTGGGAGGATCTCCGGAGCCTGTGATTTCGAGGTTGGCAGCGAACAACGGTCATGTCCCTGGATCATAGTCTGGACCACAGAGCCAAACCCTGTCCCCAAAAACATGAGAATCATACACAGATTATCAACTGCTCATGGTGTGTTCAAAGGGCAACTGGCTTTAAAGTCAGAAAAAATGCAACTGGGGGAAGAAATGTCCCCAAGTGAGGGATGTGTCC
>NW_006986791.1:0-316 GCF_000164805.1 Carlito syrichta
CTAGCCAGGTAACTTAACTAGCTTGCTACCTAGATAACAAGCTTGCTAGCCAGCTGAATTAACATGTTGCTTTAGCCAGCTAGCCAGCTGGCTAGCCAGCTGACTCAATTAGCTGACCTAACAGGTTATCCAGTTCTCTAGCCAGCTGACTTAACTAACTTTCTACCTAGCTAGATAGCTGGTTAGCCAGCTGACTTAACTAGCTGACTTAATTAGGTAGCCAGGTTGCTAGTCAACTGACTTAACTAGCTCACTACCTAGCTAGCCAGTTGGCTATTCAGCTGACGTAACTAGCCTACGCAAATAACTGACCTGC
>NW_006986792.1:0-314 GCF_000164805.1 Carlito syrichta
AGCTGGAAGCTACTGAGCTTGTGGGACCCTCATATGTATGGGGGGTGGGGAGGGAAGTACTGAGAGAAAAACATTTGCAGGAGAATGGATTTCTTTGTTGACTTAGATTTTCTTTCTTTATTTCTTTTCCCCTCTCTCTCTTTTGTGTCCTCACTAGGTAGCCCTGGGAGCTCTCAACTGCCCAACTTGGCCTTCCTCTTGGCCCCGACCTCCCAAACTGCTGTAATCACAGACTTTCAATTTGGTCAACATCTTGTTCTTCCTGCCTGGTATTGAACTCTGGTCCTGAGGTGATCTTCCCGCCAAGACATGCC
>NW_006986793.1:0-781 GCF_000164805.1 Carlito syrichta
CAGGTGTGATGTGAGAGAGCCAGAGAATCCAGAGAGGCAGTCTTTACCTGATGCACTGGGCAAGGCTGGCTGCAGAGTGGTTAAAGGCCCTTTAGATGCCTCCATTCAAAGCGTCACTAGTTAGCTCCAACTGCAACAGGCAAGCCATCAAATCCTGCTCCAGGTCCTCGCTGCCTTTTATGTTTATGACAACAATAGCCTTTTCTTTTTCACAGTGTCTAGCACATAATTCAAATCCTGTCAAAATCATTTAGTGGTAATTATGGTGTATTGTCAAGAATTGAAGACCAAAGGGAAGTGGCCCTCCAAAACTCAAATTCAAAGGACATTAAGATTGTCCTCTGAGAGTGTAACTACATCATCCCGACAGAATGAACCAGAGCTGAGATTCTCAGTGTGAACTTACAAATTGGTTATGAAGCCAACAAAATACACTCATAGAAAGAATGCACACACACACACTATGGTAAGGTACGGGCATTCATAAAAGAAGAAATAGTATAATGGTTCCCACTTACCTGTCTCTTCATGTGAGCAATTATGACCACATCCCGAAGATATTAGCAGAGCAAAAGGAAGAATATCTTATTGAGAAAGAAGTTGAATAAAACAGGCACCCTAAATTCTGGTGCTTCCACCTGAGCACCTTAGTTTACTACAATCTCATGTCACTAACTTCTGAACTTTATTCTTTTCAGCTATAAAATAGGAATAAAAACACTCATTACTTTATTCTTTTGGGATTAAAGTATAACCCATGTAAATCTCTTAGCACAATGTC
>NW_006986794.1:0-365 GCF_000164805.1 Carlito syrichta
TTTAATTCAATTATATGCAGACTTCTCTGGATCTCCTAATTGTAATTACACATTATCCTCAGCTTCTAGTAAAGCTGACTTAAAGCAAATATTTTTTTAAAAGTGTTAAATAAACATATAAGTAGATGACTGAAGAAAAGAATTAGCTGATGATCTGAAGTGGCATGCAAATCATTCATTTCAGAAATAAGAATTGTATATGTATAGATTGGAGGTGTTTTGGCAAATTTAACCATGATTGAATTCCCAGATGATAAATAATGTAATGTAATACTTAAGAGCATTCCATTTTTATAGAAAAATGTCTTTTTTCTATAAAAACTGTACTTTTTTCAGCTACACTTGAAAGAAATATGTTATTTTTC
>NW_006986795.1:0-357 GCF_000164805.1 Carlito syrichta
CATGATTGTGCCACTGCACTCCAGACTGGGTGACATAGTGAGACCCTAATTCAAAAAGAAAAAGAAAAAGAAAGAAAGAAAAAAACAAAGAAATGCAACGAATTTTTGTATGCTGATTTTGTATCAGGCAACTTTATTAAATCCGTTTATTCCAACAGGTTTTTGGGGGTCTTTTTTGTTTGTTTGTTTGTTTTTTGGAGTGTTTAGGGTTTTTCATATATAAGATCATGTTGTCTCCAAACAGGGACAATTTTGCTTCTTCTTTTCTGAATTTGATGCTCATTATTCCTTTATTTGTCCCTAATTTCTCTGACTAGGATGTTTAGTAATATGTTGAATAGAAACAATGTGAGTGGA
>NW_006986796.1:0-2579 GCF_000164805.1 Carlito syrichta
TTCCAGGGAAATGGATCACAAAAGAAGGCAGGAGTTGTGATCTTAATATCAGACAAAACAACCTTTAAGCTATTGAAAATTTAAAAAGATGCAAAATGACACTACATATTGGTAAAAGGTTCAATCCATCAACAAGTGATATCCATCCTAAACATATATGCATCCAACACAGGAGCACCAGCATTTATAAAGCAACTACTAAATAAACTAAAAAAAGATATTGACTCTAACACTATTATAGCAGGGGACTTGAATACTCCACTGACTATACTGGATAGATCACTGTGGCAAAAAATCAAAAAGGATATCCAGAACCTAAACTTGAAAATCGACCAAATGGACTTAATAGATACCTACAGATTATTACACCCAACAACCACAGAATATACATTCTACTCATCACCACATGGAACATACTCCAAGATCGATCACACCCTTGGCCATAAATCAAGCATAAACAAATTCTATAAGGTTGAAATCTTGCCATGCACATTCTCAGACTACAGTGGAATAAAAATAAATATCAACACTGACAATATTTCCCCCAAACCCACAAGGACATGGACACTAAACAGCATGATGCTGAACAGCTACTGGGTCAACACTGAAATCAATGTCGAAATTAAAAGATTTCAGGAAACAAATGAAGATGAAGAAACATCTACCAAAACCTCTGGGATCCCACGAAATCAGTTCTAAGAGGGGAATTTATATCTCTATGAGCACACATCAAGAAAATGGAAAGATCACAAATGGAGAGTCTAACAAATCACCTAAGGGAGCTGGAAGACAAGACCACCAAAACCCCAATGTTAGCAGAAGGATCCAAATCACTAAAATAAGAACCCAAATACAGGACATAGAAGACCAAAATATCATAGAAAACATAAACAAAACAAAAAGCTGGTTCTTTGAAAGAATTAACAAGATTGGAATACAGCTAGCCAGAATAACCAAGAAAAAGAGAGAAAACATCCAAATAAACACATTCAGAAATACAAAAGATCAAATCACAACCAATTCTGAAGAAATACAAAAGATTATCAGAGATTACTATGTACACCTGTATGGAATGAAACTTGGTAACCTAAATGAAATGGAGGATTTTCTGACATCACACAACCTCCCCAGGTTGAAACAAGAAGATACTGAAACATGAAATAGACCAATAACCACCCCAGAAATTGACTCTGTCATACAAAACTACCTACAAAAAAAAGCTCTTTCTAGCAAAATTCTTCAAAACCTACAAAGAGAAGCTGACACCAATATTATTGAAAGTATTTCAGGCAATTGAGAAAGATGAAATTGTCCCCAAATCATTTTATGAAGCTAACATCACCCTGATCCCCAAACTTGGTAAAGATCTAACAAAAAAAAGAGAACTTCAGGCCAATATCCCTTATAAACATAGATACAAATATCTTCAACAAGATTCTAGAAATGGGATCCAAAAACACGTCTCAGAAATTATCCACTATGAGTAGTAGACATCATCCTCAGGATGCAGGGCTGGTTCAACAATCACAAGACCATAAATGTAATTAAATACATCAACATATGTAAAAACAAGAACCACATGATTATCTCATTAGATGCACAAAAAGTTTTTGATAAAATCCAGCATCCCTTCTTGATAAAAACCCTCAAACAACTAGTTATAGAAGGAGCATACCTCAAAATAGTAAATGCCATCTACAATAAACTCACAGCTAACATATTGGTAAATGGACAGAAACTGGAAATATTTCTCCTAAAATCTGGAACAAGACAAGATTGACCACTCTCACCTCTCTTGTTCAACATTGTGTTGTAAGTTCTAGTTTGAGCAATTACACAGGAGAAGGAAATCAGCGGTATCCAAATAGAAAAAGAGTAAGTCATGTTATCCCTCTTTGCTGATAATATGGTCCTATAACTTGAAAATCCAAGAGAATCCGTCAAAAACCTCCTTGCACTGATAAAGGACTTTGGCAAAGTCTCAGGGTACAAAATAAATGTGCAAAAGACAGTTGCATTTCTATATACCAACAACAAGCAAGCAGAGACCCAAATTCAAAGTACAATTCCATTCACAATAGACACACACATATACACACACACACGAAGTACCTTGGCATCTTTCTAACCAGAGAAGTGAAAGACCTTTACAATGAGAACTCCAAAACACTGCTCAACAAAATCCAAGAAGACACAAGCAAATGGAAAAAATATTCCCTGCTCATGGATAGGAAGAATCAACATTGTTAAAATGTCCTTCCTATCAAAGGCAATCTACAGATTCAATGCAATACACATTAAGTTACCAACATCATTCTTCTCAGATCTGTAAATGACAGTACAGAAATTTTTATGGAAACATAAATGACCACGAATAGCCAACACAATCCTTAGCAAAAGAAACAAAGAATCTCCAAACTTCAAACTTGACTAAAAGGCTACAGTAATCAAAACAACCTGGTATTGGTACAAGAACAGGCACATAGACCAATGGAGCAAGATAGAGATTATGGAAGCAAAGCCTCAATTTCCTCAACCAACTCATCTTTGACAAAGCCTCCAATGACAACCACTGGGGA
>NW_006986797.1:0-313 GCF_000164805.1 Carlito syrichta
TATCTTTCTTTATTTTTCCTAGAAGTTGCTTTATGAAAGTTGGTGCACCTATGTTGGGTGCATATATGTTTAGGATAGATATTTCTTGCTGATGGAGTTAACCTTTTATCATTATGTAGTGTCCCTCTGTATATTTTTTAATATTTGATAGCTTAAATGGTATTTTGTCTGAAATTAGGATCATGACTCCTCCTTTCTTTTGTGTTCTGTTTGCCTGGAAATTTGTTTCCTATCCTTTTACTTTGAGTCTGTACATGTCCTTTCTAGTGAGATGGGTCTCTTGCAGGCAGTATATTGTTGCCTGGTGATATTT